>NW_027554290.1:0-285000 GCF_964340395.1 Glandiceps talaboti
ATACATGCAATACCAATGCCCCTATACCAATATTACAGGCCCAATTTTATAACATGGAAAACTTATGTAAAACATTATATTTACTTTAGCTTTTCGATGCTTGGCAATATATATCTCAGAGGCTATGAATAACCTAAAAATTGCCTAAATAGAAACAAAAAACTGCAGATCTGGCGGGGGGACCCCTTGGACTCCATCACCCCAGAGGCCACTCATTCGTTAAACCAACAATAAGATTCAACAAAATTGTTAAAAAAAACAAACTTGAAAAGCTTCTAGGGGAGATCCCCTAGGACCCCCCCCCCCATAAGAGGTAGACATGTCCAAGCCTCAAATCAAAGTTCTTCCCTCCACCTCTTACTGTCAAGATGCTATGAAATTTTATTTCAAAAATGTTTCAACCATGTGTAGTTACTTTTTACAATTGTTAGAGCTGTCTTGTAAAGCTTGCAAATTATTGTCTGAAAGTGTCTGTGAATAGCCTAAACATTGCCTTTAGAAGTAAAAATCCTCCAGGGCTTCTAGGGGGAGACCCCCTAGAACCCCCCCAACCCCCCCATTCACACACATACTCACACAAGAGATGGACATATCCCAGTCTCAAAGCTCTTCCCTCTACAACTTACTGTCTATGAAACTTTATTCAGGGGGGTCAGTGACTTTTTGTCGGCCCAATGGAAAAACACACTTACACTCCCCCATCCCCAAGCTGGAGAAACTGACCGGTCTATCTGAATGCTTGAGCTCACCAATCAAGTTTCCGATTTGTATTTTCAGTGTGTCACCATACCATGGCATAAAACTGTCAACGATGTTTATTTAATTGAAAATCAAACATGTATGAAATATGTAGTTTTCTAAATATAATATGTGTGTGATAGAACAGCATCTTTTTACTCTCTCTATTACTGTGTGCCAAAACCAAACAGAAAATTGTGACAACAAATGTAAGTGTTCAACATTGACGTAAACAAAATATGGATATCTCAAAAAAGCAAAGAAAAAAAAATTGCCAGCATAGGCGAAGGAGAAAAAAATAATTCTCAGGCAAGCAGGAGGGAAAAAAATAATGACTCTCCACGAATCTTCCAAGCCCCCCAGGATATTGAATGGTCTACCCCTTATGCATATCGAATAATCTACGAATGGCATAACGTCATTACAAAATCGCCGCATATCATGTCATCATCTCGCATCGCAGTATTGCATGTAGTCACATCGCATGTAGTCATATCGCATGTAGTCATCTCATGTAGTCATATCGCATGTAGTCATCTCATGTAGGCACATCGCATGTAGTCACATCGCATGTAGTCATATCGCATGTAGTCATCTCATGTAGTCACATCGCATGTAGTCATCTCATGTAGTCATATCGCATGTAGTCATCTCATGTAGTCATATTGCATATAGTCATTGCAGTATTGCATATAGTCATTGCAGTATTGCATCTATAGTCATTGCAGTATTGCATATAGTCATTGCAGTATTGAATTTTCGAATATTGGCAGGCATTCAACGCCATATATCAACACCTAGCACAATTATGCCAATGTCACTGCTCAGCTTCTAGTTTAGTTGTGCTTCATAATACAGCTATGACAGAAAGGTTACAATACTGTTTGATATTCCCCAAAGCTCTATATATGTGCTTGTCTTTTCTAAATATAGGGTGCAATACACAACAACTGTTTAAAGTAATAGTTCATTGTATTAAATTCACAAAGATCATTTGTTCAAACTTACTTGTAACCTCACGCAGATATTTCATGAAGACAGCATATACTGCTGACTCATATTGGCGGTCATTAGCCCCATCTTCGCTAAACACTGGCTTCAGCAAGGCCTTCACAATATTGATGCTTATAGTTTTGCCATTGAATTAGGTTGAAATAAATACTTCAAAATTGGTAGCTGGATACATAACTGAAATTTGTTGAAAAAGTGAGAAATATAAAATTCTGTATGCATTTGCACTTTCCTTTTTAGCACAACTGAACTGAGGTTCAGTAGTGCTATAGGGATCGCCCGGCGTCTGTCTGTCTGTCTGTCTGTCTGTCTGTCTGTCTGTCTGTCTGTCTGTGTGTGTGTGTGTGTGTATGTGTGTAAACAACTTAAACTCAAAAACTGCTGAACCGATTGCCATGATATTTGGTGGGTCCATTACCTTGGGTGTCTAGTTGGGAAATTGTTCAAATCAAAATAATCGCATCACAGATGTGTGATTTGGGTCAAAAAATGTGATTTTTGGTCAAAAAACTTAAACTCAGAAACTACTGGGCAGATTGGTGCGAAATTTGGTGGGAACATTCTTAAGGGGATGTAAAGTAAGATTTGTCCATGACGGGATGTTTCCATCAGTGATATGCAAATTAGGGCTAAAAATGTGTCTTTTTGGTTAAAAATCTATAATTCCAAAACTACTGAGCAGATTGGGCTGAAATTTAATGGGAATGTATCTAGGGATGTATGGACAAAGAAATATTAAGCATACCATGATTCCATGAGTGATATGCAAATTAGGTGTAAAAATGTTCATTTTTGGTCAAAAACTTATATCTCAAAAAGTACTTGGTCACCGAGTCTGAAACTTGGTGAGATGTTTCTGCATGTTATTCTTCAAAACATTTTGACAAAATTGGCCCTAGCAACCATGACCACGCCCTTAGCAACAACCAAATGGCAGTATATTTTGGTCAAATAACAACATCATATGGTAGGCAAATGAATAAACATTCAAAAAATGTATGCAAATACTGTAGCAACCATGACCACGCCCATAGCAACAGCCAAACGGTCGTGTGTTTCACAAAGATAACAACAGGGATTAATAGACAATTGAATAAACGTTCAAAAAATGTATGTAAATTTGCCTAGCAACAAGACCACGCCCATAGCAACAGCCAAATAATCATGTATATTGCAAAGATAACAACAGGAATAGAAAGACAAATGAATAAACATTCAAAAAATGTATGCAAATGTGCCTAGCAACAAGACCACGCCCATAGCAACAGCCAAATGATCTAATATATTGCAAAGATAACAAAGGGGATTAATAGACAATTGAATAAACATTCAAAAAAATGTATGTAAATATGCCTAGCAACAAGACCACGCCCATAGCAACAGCCAAATAATCACATATGTTGCAAAGATAACAACAGGAATAGAAGACAAATGAATAAACATTCAAAAAATGTATGCAAGTGTGCCTAGCAACAAGACCACGCCCATAGCAACAGCCAAATGATCACATATATTGTGAAGATAACAATGGAGATTAATAGACAATTGAATAAACATTCAAAAAATGTATGTAAATATGCCTAGCAACAAGACCACATCCATAGCAACAGCCAAATTATAGCATATATCGTAAAGATAGCAACATGGTTGGATAGGCAACTGGATAGTCATTCACCAAATGAACACTTACAGTATTGTTCGCATGTTAGCATTTTTAAAAACTGTACAGTTGTGCTACAACGCCATTGGCGGTATTTTTTTGTTTCAGAGGGATATAACTGAAATTTGATGTTTTGAACAGATTGAATAGGCCAAAAAAAAAAAGAATTGTTTCTGGTCAGGAGAGTTTGTCTAAAATGGTGAAATGACGCTATTTTCTCTCTCTTTTTTTTTTAATTCTCAACAAACCTGTCACTCACTCTACTATTTATGGCAGTTACTGTTCTTTTTATTTAGAACTTAACTACTTTAGAGCAAGTGCGTTTGTGGGGCAGATGTTGTTCCTTGTTTATGATTGGCTCTGCAGTTGTCTCCACTGTAGCACGCTCATTTTTGTGTTTCCCTATGTGTCTCAATGGATGTTTACAGAGAATTACCACCAGTCATGGTAGTGTGATGTATAACATTGTATGAAATATAGCGCCAATGGAATTGTAGCACAACTTTATAATTGATTGAATATCTGCATACATCTTTTGAATGTTTATTTATTTTTCTAATAAACAAATGTTATCATTGCGATATGCATGATCATTTGGCTGTTGCTATGGGCATGGTCTTGTTGCTAGGTACATTTGCATACATTTTTTGAATGTTCGTTCACTTGTCTAAAATCTTTGTGAAATACACCACCGTTTGTCTGGGCATGGTCATTGTTGCTAAGGATATTTGCATACATTTCAGCCCAATCTATAAGACCCCATTTCAGACTACGTCTGGCAGGGGGGCTAAAAAGATGCAGGGGTATCTAAGTGATGCGCATACTGACCAGAAACAATTTGTTTATTGATTAGATCAATCGATCAATCAAATAATAAATCAATCTATAAATCGATCAATAAATTAATCAATTACATGCTCACTGCTCCATGTGTGCTCTTTCTCACTTGCACACTCTCTCTCTCTCTCTCTCTCTCTCTCTCTCTCTCTCTCTCTCTCTCTCTCTCTCTCTCTCTCTCTCTCTCTCTCTCTCTCTCTCTCTCTGTCTCTCTGGAGACTTTGTCAAACATTCAATCTTCATGAGCAGTTGTTTACCTTGTATGTTTGCAAATTTTTTCACTTCATTTACCTACATCCATTCAGTAGAGAGCCCAGCAAATGTGTTTCTCTGCCAAATTATCTCTGTATAAGTTAAAGTGTTGGTAATATAGCCATACAGTTATAAAATTAGGGTGTTGAAGACAATTTTCAAGGACTCTATGGCATTCAATAATGTGTATGGTTTGAAATTTCATATCCCTAATTGGCCTCATATATGTCCTTCTTTTCCAAAAATATGATGTGTGTGTGTGTGGGACATCCTTAGTGGGTGTAGATTGATTTGTTCATGACATGATTTCATAAGTTATATGCAAATTAGGCATAAATGTGTCTTTTGGTCAAAAATCTTTAATTCCAAAACCACTGAGCAGATTGGGTTGAAATTTAGTGGGGATGCATTTTAGAATCTGCTGATGAAGAGATATTAGTATATAATAATATCATCAATGATATGCAAATTAGGTGTTAAGATGTGAATTTTGGTCAAAACTTATCTCAATCAAAGCACTGAATGTATTGCTGGGTATCACATAATGAGACTGACTTTGACAGCAAAGAAAGTGGAGGAACACTGGTGTTAGTTTAGAAAGTTTTCTATTAACTACCGCGCAAGGCCACTGTGTAGTACTCGGATGGTAGTAGATAAATATGTCAAAGCGAAAAAAACTTGAGTCAGTGATCAGATTGCAATATTAACATTAGAATCGCTGATACAAGATACCAAAAAGTATGAGGTTGATGGGGATGAAATCATATAATAAAGTGTTTGCATCATATAGAGATTGGCTTATATCATATAAAGACATTCACATAATATAGTGAAATCTTTGCATCATATAAAGATATGTACACATATAATGGTGTGTTCATATTATATAAAGATATGTACATATATAATAGTATGTCTACATCATATAAAGATATACACACATATAATGGTGTATTCATGTCATATAAAGATATGTACACATATAATGGTGTGTTCATGTCATATAAAGATATGTACACATCATATAATGTTGTGTTCATATCATATAAAGATATGTACACATCATATAATGGTGTGTTCATATCAGACGGCCCAGGGAGCTTGTAATAAATACATTTAATACATTTAATACATTCTAGATTTGCACAAAATACATTCTATGACCCGGTGATGGTATGGGTATATATGGTAGCTTGCATTTAATACATTCTAGAGGTGCACGAAATACATTCTATTTCTCGGTGATGGTCCGGGTAGCTTGCATTTAATACATTTAATACATTTCATACATTCTAGAGGTGCAGGAAATACATTCTAGTATCGGGAGACAGTACGAGACCTTGCATTTAATACATTCTAGTATCAGGAGACGGTACGGGACATTGCATTTAATACATTTAATACATTTAATACATTCTAAAGTTGCACGAAATACATTCTAGTATCTGGAGACGGTACGGGACCATGCATTTAATACATTTAATACATTCTAGAGTTGCATGAAATACATTAGTATCTGGAGACGGTACAGAACCTTGCATTTAATACATTTAATACATTTAATACATTCTAGTATCGGGAATATATAAAAGAATATATTTCGTGCACCTCTAGAATGTATTAAATGCATTAAATGTATTAAATGTATTAAATACAAGCTCCCTGGACCATCGCCGAGAAATAGAATGTATTTTGTGTACCTGTAGAATGTACTAAATACATTAAAGTTAACTTTATTACTTAACAACATGCTGTGGAAAGCATGGTATAGTAAACACAATACAATACAATACAATACAATACAATACAATACAATACAATACAATACAAGACAAAAATACAATACACATTACTTGTCTGCTGAGGGGATCTTTCGAGTATCTAAAAGAAATTTGGCAAAAGGAAGTTTATCAAATATATTAAATGTATTAAATGTATTAAATGCAAGCTACCCAGACCATTGCCGAGAAATAGAATGTATTTTGAGTACCTGTAGAATGTACTAAATACATTAAAGTTAACTTTATTACTTAACAACATGCTGTGGAAAGCATGGTATAGTAAACACAATACAATACAATACAATACAATACAATACAATACAATACAATACAATACAATACAAGACAAAAATACAATACACATTACTTGTCTGCTGAGGGGATCTTTTGAGTATCTAAAAGAAATTTGGCAAAAGGAAGTTTATCAAATATATTAAATGTATTAAATGTATTAAATGCAAGCTACCCAGACCATTGCCGAGAAATAGAATGTATTTCGTACACCTCTAAAATGTATTAAAGGTATTAAATGTATTAAATGCAAGCTACCTCGACCATCGCCGAGAAATAGAATGTATTTTGAGTACCTGTAGAATGTACTAAATACATTAAAGTTAACTTTATTACTTAACAACATGCTGTGGAAAGCATGGTATAGTAAACACAATACAATACAATACAATACAATACAATACAAGACAAAAATACAATACACATTACTTGTCTGCTGAGGGGATCTTTTGAGTATCTAAAAGAAATTTGGCAAAAGGAAGTTTATCAAATATATTAAATGTATTAAATGCAAGCTACCCAGACCATTGCCGAGAAATAGAATGTATTTCGTACACCTCTAAAATGTATTAAAGGTATTAAATGTATTAAATGCAAGCTACCCGGACCATCGCCAAGAAATAGAATGTATTTCGTGCACCTCTAGAATGTATTAAATGCATTAAATGTATTAAATGTATTAAATGCAAGCTACCTGGACCATCGCCGAGAAATAGAATGTATTTCGTGCACCTCTAGAATGTATTAAATGCATTAAATGTATTAAATGTATTAAATGCAAGCAACTGGACTATCGCCGAGAAATAGAATGTAATTCGTGTACCTCTAGAATGTACGAAATGTATTAAATGCAAGCTACCCGGACCATCGTCAAGAAATAGAATGTATTTTGTGCACCTCTAGAATGTATTAAATGTATTAAATGTTTTAAATGCAAGCTACCCGGACCATCGTCGAGAAATAGAATGTATTTCGTGCATCGCTAGAATATATTAAATACATTAAATGTATTAAATGTATTAAATGCAAGCTACCCAGACCATCGCCGAGAAATAGAATGTATTTTGTGCACCTCTATAATGTATTAAATGTATTAAATGCATTAAATGCATTAAATGTATTAAATGCAAGCTACCCAGACCATCGCCGAGAAATAGAATGTACTTCGTGCACCTCTAGAATGTATTAAATGCATTAAATATATTAAATGTATTAAATGCAAGCTACCCGGACCATCGCCAAGAAATTGAATGATTGTATTTCATGCACCTCTAGAATGTATTAAATGCATTAAATGTATTAAATGCATTAAATGTATTAAATGCAAGCTAACTGGACCATCGCTGAGAAATAGAATGTATATCGTGCACCTCTAGAATGTATTAAATGTATTAAATGCAAGCTACCTGGATCATCGCAGAGAAATAGAATGTATTTCGTGCACCTCTAGAATGTATTAAATGTATTAAATGCAAGCTACTCGAACCATGCATTAAATGTACCTTAACCATCTCGCGTGTATTAAATATATTAAATGTATTTCGTGCAGCCTTAGAATGTAAAAAATGTATTAGTAGTAGTAAAATTTATTTAAGAACAGGGTAGCCAGGAAACAACAGAAGCTGATTTCCACCTGGGCCCTGTTACCACACACACAAAAAAACATTACATACCACACAAAAAGAGATTACAAACAATGCGAAAGTCTTTTAACAAAGACAAGATGAAAAAGCAACAATAACAAAGGATAAATTTACACCGCCATCCAGTTACACCATACTGGAAGTCATCCTCTCTGACATAATATGATTTATGTATGTATTTCTAA
The DNA here is from genome assembly GCF_964340395.1 of Glandiceps talaboti. Lineage (NCBI taxonomy): Eukaryota > Metazoa > Hemichordata > Enteropneusta > Spengelidae > Glandiceps > Glandiceps talaboti. The sequence continues at coordinate 8,399 of NW_027554290.1, forward strand.
AAGTATGAATTGTTTTGCCCTGCTTAATATGTGTTGGTAGACTGTTACATAAAACAGCTCCAGAGTATTTAAAGGTTCTCTTGCTGGAATTACTGCTTATTCTCGACACATGCGTATTGAGATTGGATCTTTGTCTAGTGGAATAGTTATGTACTTCATCCAACCTCTTGACATATTTAGTAATTAAGATACAAAGGTGTTAATTTATGAAGAACTTTAAAATAAACGCACGCCTTCTGAAAAGCAAAACGCTCATTACATGACAACCAATTTAAACTCTCTAACATAGTAAAAGAGTGGGTCCTAGGCCCACTCTGAAGGATTATCCTGGCTGCTCTATTTTGGAGCCTCTGAAGTCTGGTCAGCAAAGTCATACCACTGTTTGACCACACTACTGCAGTGTAGTCAAACAGTGGCAGTACCATCGCATTATAAAGCATCTTTGTGGTATCAAATGTAAGGTATGGTCTTACCCTCCTAAGCACACCCAGCCTTTGTGATATTTTACTACAGATCTTGGTTATGTGCGTTTCCCAATTTAAGTGGGAGTCAATCCAGACACCGAGGTATTTAAAAGCCTGAACATGCTCCACCATTTGGCCTGCTATCTGTACCGTAAGGACTTTAGATGATCTTTGATTCAGACGTTTGGATGTGCCTAGTAGCATACTTTTAGTTTTGCTTACATTTAGGGTAAGTTTATTATCAGACAGCCATGTATGGACCCTATCTAGTTCAAAGTTTAGTGTCCGCTGAATTTCACTGACATCCTTACTTGCATAAAAAAGTGCTGTATCATCAGCATATAAAACTACTTTACATTTAGAAACAACATTTGGCAAACTGTCTATAAAACAATAAAAAGTAAGGGGCCAAGTATGGACCCTTGAGGTACACCATATTCAACTGGGAGTGGCTCACTTAGTGTTACATTTAGATAGACACTCTGCTTTCTCATTGTCAGATAATCCTTAAACCAATTTAGGTCCACATCACTGACGCCAATTTTAGATAGCTTAAATAAGGATATTGACATCGACCGTGTCAAATGCTTTCTTTAGATCAAGAAATACAACCCCGGTTAAAAGTCCACTTTCATTGTTGTTTAGGACATACTCGCTGACATCTATTAGTGTTGTACTTGTTGAGTGTTCAGGTCTAAAACCTGACTGGTACTGATTTAAAAGATCATGCGTTTGGATATGTTTATAGAGTTGCTTATGTACAAACTTTTCAAACACTTTCATAATGACAGGCAGAACTGTAATCGGTCTGTAATTTGATGGGTTTGTATTATCACCATCCTTGTAAATAGGGGAAACTTTCCCCCATTTCCATTGGGATGGTAAAACGCCATTTACTAGGGAAAAATTGAACAGATAATGTAAGGGACGAGCAATTTCGGAGGCAGCGAGTTTGCAAACCCTACTGGGTATGCAGTCAATCCCTCCAGCTTTCTTGGTAGAAAGCTTGTTGAGTTCTCTTTCAATGTCAGCTGCACATAATTTTTCAAAGGCAAATGGACTACACTGTTTGACATCATGATTTGGTTGACAGGTGTTAATAAGGCTTACAGAGGAAAATTTGCAAGTTAGTTTTGCACCAATGGTACTAAAGAATTCATTGAATACAGATACAATGGATTTAGGTTCATTTACGATCTTATTATCAATGTTCAGTTCATGAATATCTTTACGCTGACTTTGTGGAATAATCTGTTTAAGTGTATGCCATAGCTTGTCGGGTTTATGGAGGTTTTCTAGAATCAATCCATCATAGTATTCTTTTTTGGAATCTTTTCTAGATATATTCACCTGATTTCAATAGTATTTATATTTCTCCCTGAGCAGTAACGATTTTTCTCTACCTGCCTTTTTGCGGAAGTAGTCCCGCTGATAAATCAGTGTTCTGATTTCATCCGTGACCCAAGGCATAGCATTACCACTGACTCTTCTAGTTATTTTTGGGGCATGCTTATCAAAAATACTTCTTATTATGTTCTGAAAACATTCCCAGGAGTCATCTATGTGGTCAAAAACTTCTAATACACACCATGGAAAGTATCTGAGTTTAAAAGCCTCATTATCAAACTTTTTCCACTCTCTTGTGTGGATAATTTTAGGAGGTGGTTTAGGTACGTGACCTTTGTGGACACAATAGATAAGGTCATGATCACTAATACCAACCGACATAACACCAACAGACGATACCTTATCACAAGACACTGATGTAAAGATATGATCAATAAGTGTCTGTGAGTGTTCAGTTGTCCTAGTGGGATCATTAATTTAGTTATCTAAGCTGGTGATCTGCTGTTAGGTCGGTAAGACGTTTAGAGTAGCAATTTCTATTATTCATTAAGTCTATGTTAAAGTCACCAAGAAGATAAATATACGAATCTAGTTTTGTAATATGATTCAGAACAGTTTCCAACTTTGTGAAGAAAACATCCATAGCATAACTTGGTGGTCTGTAAATTGCACCTACGATGAATAGCTTTGTAGGGGGTAAATTAAATTCAGCGCAGGTGCATTCAAAAGTGTCATCGTCAAGTTCAGTGTCCGTTTTAGGATGGGTATTAAATGTAAAATAGTAAAGTTCTGGCCATAGCTCACTTGTATTCTTCAATGGTGCCAAAAAAGTATAGCAGACTCATATACCTTTTGATAAAGTTGGGATGCTGTGTCCGATCATTAGTTTTTTGTTCAAATTTACTCTGAAAACACTTTTAGGTTAATAGTTGGCCATCACGAAGTTCGACCAAGGTGACTGTATAAAAAATTGGAACATGGCGGGTACATGTAATGACGTCACAAAATCTCGCGAGTCTTTGAAGTCCTCCATAGTAAAGTATAGTACATGTAAGTCTCACATATCACGAGATTTCAGCTAGCTGCGACATCATGTAGGTATATACATGATGTCCCTGCGCAAACTTTTTAAATAATGTTTTTTTTTTTAAATCTACTAGTTTGTGGGCATTTAGTTTGAAATAATTGTAGCTTTCCTGACAAAACTAATCATATGTATTGTTTGGAATAAGGCGTAAATAATTGTGTGGTTCCAATTACATTCAATTTTAAAATCTAAAGTAGATTTTTTATATTATTTTTAATTTTTTTTTCATTTGTGAGTATCTAGTTCAGGTAGTTACATTGTAAGTTTTTCTTTATATGTGATGTTGACCTGGGAACCACAAAACAGTTCACCTCTATTGATATTGTGTAGCACAGCAAAGCACAGCACAGCACAGCACAGCAAAATGGCGGCCATTTTCTAAAAAGAATGTCGGCCATTTGAAATTTATTCTCATGATTTATCCAAAATCTGCACATATCCACTGGACTCAAATTTGTTCATATCAAGTTGATATGAGTCTATTTTGAGCAGCTTTTTCTCTATATCCGATAATTAGTTTTCATTTAGTGTTCATTAACCTCATTTGAAGTCTTAGTATATATAAGTTCAAATTTTTCATGCCGAGTTGATAGTGGTCCTTTAGTATGTTTTAGGAGACGCTTTTGGAAATTTTGTTCAAAATTAATATTATGTATAACCAGCTCCTGTGATATTTACATGTGATTGTGCATGTACCCTGGTTACCGGTGGAATGGGAGGGGGGGGGGGGAGCATTTAAGTCTACTTAGATTTGTTCATACCTGAACTTGATAGATGTAGTTTTCTCTTCTGTGGCAGATTTTGGGTGTAGTTTAAGCTGTCATTCACTAGAAAATTAATGAATGTCATCATGAATGATAGCTATTGTAGTGAACAACATTCACCACTCATAGAATGAAGACATTTATTTTTCAAGTCATAAGCTAATTATGATTAGAGATAGGTTTAGCAGGAACGTTTTTGACCTAGTTTATATGTGTGGTTGACCTAGGAACCAAAAAACAATTCACCTCTATTGATATTGTGTAGCACAGCACAGCACAGCACAGCACAGCATAGTTAAACTACTTCTAGACAATGTTCATTCACCTTGACCCTTTCCTGTACCATTTATGGAACAAAGGTATTTTTTTAAAATTGATAGATAGTTTGACTGCTAGGTCACTTTTTTATTGTAAATACAAAATGAAACAGGTATTAAAACACAATAACTATATCAAATCCAGTCTGCAGGGCATGTCACATCACTTCTCCATACATTGCAATATTACAATGTACGCATTGATAGTCTGATTATTATGTTTTACTTGTGATTACGAAAGTATTACATTACTGTTTACCCATTTTGTTTACAAAACCCTCACTACTTGAACAATTACAATATTCTCAGGATATATATGTATACATTCAACTTTTATTATTCAAATATTAAATTTCTCCATATCTTTCTTTACAACAGACTTGCTGCATGGAATAAAGCTTTTGAAGAAAAGATTATGATCAGCACAAAGTAAGTTTGAAATTTCTAATTTTCCGTACCCATTATTCATTCTCCTCATCACACCTCATTTTTATTTCACAAAAATTCTTCCCTGTAACACCTCTTGCTCAATCACCACTTCACACTTTTCCACTCTTACTATTTTTGCCATCGTTTCACCTCATTCTCTGTTACACTTCTGGCTCTTTATCATATATCACCTTTCATAACACACCCAACTTCTTCATCTTCATCTTCTTCTTCATCACCATCTTCATCATCATCATCTTCTTCATTCATCATCTTCTTCTAACCCTAACCCCTAACCCTAACCCTAACCATTAACCACTAACCACTAACCATTAACCATTAACCATTAACCACTAACCACTAACCACTAACCATTAACCATTAACCACTAACCACTAAGCATTAACCACTAACCATTCACCACTAACCATTAACCATTAACCATTAACCATTAACCACTAACAACTAACCACTAACCCTAACCACTAACCCTAACCACTAACCCTAGCCACTAACACAAACCTATAGCCCTAACCACTAAACACTATCCCTTACCACTAACCACTAACAGCTAACAATAACCACTAACCACTAACCCTAACCACTAACACTAACTACTAACTCTAACCACTAACCATAACCACAAACCACTAATCCTAACCACTAACCATTAACCACTAACCATTAACCACTAACCATTAACCATTAACCACTAACCACTAACCACTAACCCTAACCACTAACTACTAACAATTAACCATTAACCACTAACCATTAACCACTAAACATTAACCACTAACCACTAACCACTAACCCTAACCACTAACCACTAACCACTAACCACTAACCATTAACCACTAACCCTAACCACTAACCATTAACCACTAACCATTAACCACTAACCATTAACCAATATCCATTAACCCCAACCAATAACCACTAACAACTAACCACTAACCACTAACCATAACCACTAACCCTAACCACTAACCTTAACCACTATCCACTAACCCTAACCACTAACCATAACCACAAACACTAACCACTAACCACTAACCATAACCACTAACCCTAACCACTAACCCTAACCACTAACCATTAACCACTAACCACTAACCAATATCCATTAACCACTATCCATTAACCACTAACAATAAACCACTAACCACTAACCACTAACCACTAACCATTAACCACTAACCATTAACCACTAACAACTAACCACTAACCACTAACCATTAACCACTAACCATTAACCATTAACCACTAACCATTAACCACTAAGCATTAACCACTAACCATTAACCACTAACCATTAACCACTAACCATTAACCATTAACCACTAACCACTAACCATTAACCACTAACCATTAACCACTAACCACTAACCACTAACCATTAACCACTAACCACTAACCACTAACGATTAACCACTAACCATAAACCACTAACCATTAAACACTAACCATTAACCACTAACCATTAACCACTAACCTATAACCATTAACCCTAACCACTAACCTTAACCACTATCCACTAACCCTAACCACTAACCACTAACCATAACCACAAACACTAACCACTAACCACTAGCCATAACCACTAACCACTAACCCTAACCATTAACCACTAACCCTAACCACTAACTATTAACCACTAACCACTAACCATTAACCACAACCACTAACCACTAACTATTAACCACTAACCATTAACCACTAACCACTAACCATTAACCACTAACCATTAACCATTAACCACTAACCCCTAAACCATTAACCACTAACCACTAACCATTAACCATTAACCACTAACCACTAACCACTAACCATTAACCACTAACCACTAACCATAACCACAAACCACTAACCACTAACCACTAACCACTAACCCTAACCCTAACCACTAACCACTAACCATTAACCACTAACCACTAACCATTAACCACTAACTACTAACCATTAACCACTAACCATTAACCACTAACTATTAACCACTAACCACTACCCACTAACCATTAACCACTAAACATTAACCACTATCCTCTAACCAATAACCACTAACCATTAACCACTATCCACTAACCATTAACCACTAACCATTAACCACTAACCATAAACCACTAACCACTAACCATTAACCACTAACCATTAACCACTAACCATTAACCACTAACTATTAACCACTAACCACTACCTATTAACCACTAACCACTAACCACTAACCATTAACCACTAACCATTAACCACTAACCATTAACCACTAACCACTAACCATTAACCACTAACCATAAACCACTAACCATTAACCACTAACCATTAACCACTAACCACTAACCATTAACCACTAACCACTAACCACTAACTATTAACCACTAACCATTAACCACTAACCATTAACCACAACCACTAACCACTAACTATTAACCACTAACCACTAACCACTAACCATTAACCACTAACCATTAACCACTAACCACTAACCATTAACCACTAACCATTAACCACTAACCATTAACCACTAACCTTAACCAATATCCACTAACCCTAACCACTAACCATAACCACAAACACTAACCACTAGCCATAACCACTAACCACTAACCCTAACCACTAACCATTAACCACTAACCCTAACCACTAACCACTAACTATTAACCACTAACCATTAACCATTAACCACTAACCATTAACCACTAACTACTAACCATTAACTACTAACCACTAACCATTAACCACTAAGCACTAACCACTAACGATTAACCACTAACCATAAACCACTAACCATTAACCACTAACCATTAACCACTAACTACTAACCATTAACCACTAACCATTAACCACTAACCACCAACCACTAACCATTAACCACTAACCATTAACCACTAACAACTAACCATTAACCACTAACCACTAACCACTAACCATTAACCATTAAACACTAACCATTAACCATTAATTACTAACCACTAACCACTAACCACTAACCACTAACCATTAACCCTAACCACTAACCTTAACCACTATCCACTAACCCTAACCACTAACCATTAACCACTAACCATTAACCATTAACCACTAACCACTAACCACTAACCATTAACCACTAATCATTAACCACTAACCACTAACCATTAACCACTAACCATTAACCCCAACCACTAACAACTAGCCACTAACCCTAACCACTAACCACTAACCACTAACCTTAACCACTAACCTTAACCACTAACCATAACTACTAACCATAACCACTAACCCTAACCACTAACCACTAACTATTAACCACTAACCATTAACCACTAACCATTAACCACTAACTACTAACCATTAACCACTAACCACTAACCATTAACCACTAACCACTATCCACTAACCAATAACCACTAACCATTAACCACCAACCATAAACCACTAACCACTAACTATTAACCACTAACCATTAACCATTAACCACTAACCCTAACCACTAACTATTAACCACTAACCATTAACCACAACCACTAACCACTAACTATTAACCACTAACCATTAACCACTAACCACTAACCATTAACCACTAACCATTAACCATTAACCACTAACCCCTAAACCACTAACCATTAACCACTAACCACTAACCATTAACCACTAACCACTAACCACTAACCATTAACCACTAACCACTAACCATAACCACTAACCACTAACCACTAACCCTAACCACTAACCCTAACCACTAACCACTAACCATTAACCACTAACCATTAACCACTAACTACTAACCATTAACCACTAACCATTAACCACTAACTATTAACCACTAACCACTACCCACTAACCATTAACCACTAACCATTAACCACTATCCTCTAACCAATAACCACTAACCATTAACCACTATCCACTAACCATTAACCACTAACCATTAACCACTAACCATAAACCACTAACCACTAACCATTAACCACTAACCATTAACCACTAACCATTAACCACTAACTATTAACCACTAACCACTACCTATTAACCACTAACCACTAACCACTAACCACTAACCACTAACCATTAACCACTAACCATTAACCACTAACCATTAACCACTAACCATAAACCACTAACCATTAACCACTAACCATTAACCACTAACCACTAACCATTAACCACTAACCACTAACCACTAACTATTAACCACTAACCATTAACCACTAACCATTAACCACAACCACTAACCACTAACTATTAACCACTAACCACTAACCACTAACCACTAACCATTAACCACTAACCATTAACCACTAACCATTAACCACTAACCATTAACCACTAACCATTAACCACTAACCTTAACCAATATCCACTAACCCTAACCACTAACCATAACCACAATCACTAACCACTAGCCATAACCACTAACCACTAACCCTAACCACTAACCATTAACCACTAACCCTAACCACTAACCACTAACTATTAACCACTAAGCATTAACCATTAACCACTAACCATTAACCACTAACTACTAACCATTAACTACTAACCACTAACCATTAACCACTAAGCACTAACCACTAACGATTAACCACTAACCATAAACCACTAACCATTAACCACTAACCATTAACCACTAACTACTAACCATTAACCACTAACCATTAACCACTAACCACCAACCACTAACCATTAACCACTAACCATTAACCACTAACAACTAACCATTAACCACTAACCACTAACCACTAACCATTAACCATTAAACACTAACCATTAACCATTAATTACTAACCACTAACCACTAACCACTAACCATTAACCCTAACCACTAACCTTAACCACTATCCACTAACCCTAACCACTAACCATTAACCACTAACCATTAACCACTAACCACTAACCACTAACCATTAACCACTAATCATTAACCACTAACCACTAACCATTAACCACTAACCATTAACCCCAACCACTAACAACTAGCCACTAACCCTAACCACTAACCATTAACCACTAACCTTAACCACTAACCTTAACCACTAACCATAACTACTAACCATAACCACTAACCCTAACCACTAACCACTAACTATTAACCACTAACCATTAACCACTAACCATTAACCACTAACTACTAACCATTAACCACTAACCACTAACCATTAACCACTAACCACTATCCACTAACCAATAACCACTAACCATTAACCACCAACCATAAACCACTAACCACTAACTATTAACCACTAACCATTAACCATTAACCACTAACTACTAACCACTAACTACTAACCATTAACCACTAACCATTAACCACTAACCACTAACCACTAACCATTAACCACTAACTATTAACCACTAACCACTAACCATTAACCACTAACCATTAACCACTAACCACTATCCACTAACCAATAACCACTAACCATTAACCACCAACCATAAACCACTAACCACTAACTATTAACCACTAACCATTAACCACTAACTACTAACCACTAACCATTAACCACTAACCATTAACCATTAACCACTAACCATTAACTATTAACCACTAACCATTAACCACTAACCATTAACCACTAACCATTAACCACTAACTACTAACCACTAACCATTAACCACTAACCATTAACTATTAACCACTAACCACTAACCATTAACCACTAACCATTAACCATTAACCACTAACCACTAACCATTAACCACTAACCATTAACCACTAACCATTAACCACTAACTATTAACCACTAACCACTAACCATTAACCACTATCCACTAACCAATAACCACTAACCATTAACCACCAACCATAAACCACTAACCACTATCTATTAACCACTAACCATTAACCTTTAACCATTAACCACTAACTACTAACCACTAACTACTAACCATTAACCACTAACCATTAACCACTAACCACTAACCATTAACCACTAACCATTAACCACTAACTATTAACCACTAACCACTAACCATTAACCACTAACCATTAACCACTAACCATTAACCACTATCCACTAACCAATAACCACTAACCATTAACCACCAACCATAAACCACTATCCACTAACCAATAACCACTAACCATTAACCACCAACCATAAACCACTAACCACTAACTATTAACCACTAACCATTAACCACTAACTACTAACCACTAACCATTAACCACTAACCATTAACCATTAACCACTAACCATTAACTATTAACCACTAACCATTAACCACTAACCATTAACCACTAACTACTAACCACTAACCATTAACCACTAACCATTAACCACTAACCATTAACTATTAACCACTAACCACTAACCATTAACCACTAACCATTAACCACTAACCATTAACCACTAACCACTAACCACTAACCATTAACCACTAACTATTAACCACTAACCACTAACCATTAACCACTATCCACTAACCAATAACCACTAACCATTAACCACCAACCATAAACCACTAACCACTAACTATTAACCACTAACCATTAACCACTAACCATTAACCACTAACTACTAACCACTAACCATTAACCACTAACCATTAACCATTAACCACTAACCATTAACTATTAACCACTAACCACTAACCATTAACCACTAACCATTAACCACTAACCACTAACCATTAACCACTAACCACTAACCATTAACCACTAACCATTAACCACTAACCATTAACCACTAACTATTAACCACTAACCACTAACCATTAACCACTATCCACTAACCAATAACCACTAACCATTAACCACCAACCATAAACCACTAACCACTAACTATTAACCACTAACCATTAACCACTAACTACTAACCACTAACTACTAACCATTAACCACTAACCATTAACCACTAACCACTAACCATTAACCACTAACCATTAACCACTAACTATTAACCACTAACCACTAACCATTAACCACTAACCATTAACCACTAACCATTAACCACTATCCACTAACCAATAACCACTAACCATTAACCACCAACCATAAACCACTAACCACTAACTATTAACCACTAACCATTAACCACTAACTACTAACCACTAACCATTAACCACTAACCATTAACCATTAACCACTAACCATTAACTATTAACCACTAACCATTAACCACTAACCATTAACCACTAACCATTAACCACTAACCACTAACCACTAACCATTAACCACTAACAACTAACCATTAACCACTAACTATTAACCACTAACCACTACCCACTAACCATTAACCACTAACCAATATCAACTAACCATTAACCAATAACCACTAACCATTAACCACTAACCATTAACCACTAACCATTAACCACTAACCATAAACCACTAACCACTAACTATTAACCACTAACCATTAACCACTAACCATTAACCACTAACTACTAACCATTAACCATTAACCACTAACCATTAACCACTAACTATTAACCACTACCCACTAACCACTAACCATTAACCACTAACCACTAACCATTAACCACTAACCATTAACCACTAACCATTAACCACTAACCATACACCACTAACCACTAACCATTAACCACTAACCATTAACCACTAACCATTAACCACAACCACTAACTATTAACCACTAACCATTAACCACTACCATCTAACCATTAACCATTAACCACTAACCATTAACCACTAACCATTAACCACTAACCACTAACCACAAACCACTAACCACTAACCACAAACCACTAACCATTAACCACTAACCATTAACCCCAACCACTAACCACTAACAACTAACCACTAACCACTAACCCTAACCACTAACCACTAAACTTAACCACTAACCTTAACCACTATCCACTAACCCTAACCACTAACCACAAACACTAACCACTAGCCATAACCACTAACCCTAACCACTAACCATTAACCACTAACCCTAACCACTAACTATTAACCACTAACCATTAACCACTAACCACTAACCGCTAACTACTAACCATTAACCACTAACCATTAACCACTAACTATTAACCACTAACCACTAACCATTAACCATTAACCACTAACCACTAACCATTAACCAATAACCACTAACCATTAACCACTAACCATAAACCACTAACCACTAACCATTAACCACTAACCATTAACCACTAACTACTAACCATTAACCACTAACCACTAACCACTAACCATTAACCATTAACCATTAACCACTAACTATTAACCACTAACCACTACCCACTAACCATTAACCACTAACCATTAACCACTAACTATTAACCACTACCCACTAACCATTAACCACTAACCATTAACCAGTAACCACTATCCACTAACCATTAACCACTAACCATTAACTTCTAACCATTAACCACTAACCACTAACCATTAACCACTAACCATTTACCACTAACCACTAACCATTAACCACTAACCATTAACCACTAACCATTAACCACTAACTATTAACCACTAACCACTAAGCATTAACCACTAACCATTAACCATTAACCACTAACCACTAACAACTAACCCTAACCACTAACCATTAACCCTAACCACTAACACAAACCTCTAGCCCTAACCACTAACCACTATCCCTTACCACTAACCCTAACCACTAACCCTAAAAGCTAACAATAACCACTAACCACTAACCACTAACACCTAACTCTAACCACTAACCCTAACCACTAACCATTAACCACTAACCATTAACCACAAACCCTAACTAACCACTAACCATTAACCACTTACTATTAACCACAAACCCTAACCACTAACCATTAACCACTAACCATTAACCACTAACCATTAACCACTAACCACTAACCACAAACCACTAACCACTAACCACAAACCACTAACCACTAACCACTAACTATTAACCACTAACCATTAACCACTAACCATTAACCACTAACCATTAACCACTAACCATTAACCACTAACCATTAACCACTAACCACTAACCATTAACCACAAACCACTAACCCTAATCACTAACCACTAACCTTAACCACTAACCTTACCCACTAACCCTAACCACTAACCATAACCACTAACCCTAACCACTAACCACTAACCATTAACCACTAACCATTAACCACTAACCATTAACCACTAACTACTAACCATTAACCATTAACCACTAATCACTAACCATTAACCACTAACCATTAACCACTAACTATTAACCACTAACCACTAACCACTACCCATTAACCACTAACCATTAACCACTATCAACTAACCAATAACCATTAACCACTAACCATTAACCATTAACCACTAACCATAAACCACTAACCACTAACTATTAACCACTAACCATTAACCACTAACCATTAACTACTAACCACTAACCATTAACCACTAACCATTAACCACTAACCATTAACCACTAACTATTAACCACTAACCACTAACCATTAACCACTAACCATTAATCACTAACCACTAACCACTAACCACTAACCATTAACCACTAACCATTAACCACTAACCATAAACCACTAACCACTAACCATTAACCACTAACCATTAATCACTAACCACTAACCATTAACCACTAACCCTAACCACTAACTATTAAACACTAACCATTAACCACTAACCATTAACCACAACCACTAACTATTAACCACTAACCATTAACCACTAACCACTAACCACTAACCACTAACCATTAACCACTAACCATTAACCACTAACCATTAACCACTAACCACAAACCACTAACCACTAACCATTAACCACTAACCTTAACCACTATCCACTAACACTAACCACTAACCATAACCACAAACACTAACCACTAGCCATAACCACTAACCACTAACCCTAACCACTAACCACTATTAACCACTAACCATTAACCACTAACCATTAACCACTAACCATTAACCACTAACTACTAACCATTAACCACCAACCACTAACCATTAACCACTAACCACTAACGATTAACCACTAACCATAAACCACTAACCATTAACCACTAACCATTAACCACTAACTACTAACCATTAACCACTAACCATTAACCACTAACCATTAACCACTAACCACCAACCACTAACCATTAACCACTAACCATTAACCACTAACCATTAACCACTAACCATTAACCACTAACCATTAACCCCAACCACTAACCACTAACAACTAACCACTAACCATTAACCCTAACCACTAACCTTAACCACTATCCACTAACCCTAACCACTAACCATAACCACAAACACTAACCACTAACCATAACCACTAACCATTAACCACTAACCATTAACCATTAACCACTAATCATTAACCACAAACCATTAACCACTAACCACTAACCATTAACCACTAACCACAAACCACTAACCACAAACCACTAACCATTAACCACTAACCATTAACCACTAACCATTAACCCCAACCACTAACTAACCACTAACCCTAACCACTAACCATTAACCACTAACCTTAACCACTAAACCTAACCACTAACCATAACCACAAACACTAACCACTAGCCATAACCACTAACCCTAACCACTAACCATTAACCACTAAACCTAACCACTAACCATTAACCACTAACCCTAACCACTAACCACTAACTATTAACCACTAACCATTAACCACTAACCATTAACCACTAACTACTAATCATTAACCACTAACCACAAACCCTAACCATTAACCACTAACCATTAACCACTAACCATTAACCACTAACCACTAACCTTTAACCATTAACCACTAACCACTAACCATTAACCACTAACCACAAACCCTAACTAACCACTAACCATTAACCACTAATCACTAACCATTAACCACAAACCTTAACCACTAACGACTAACCATTAACCACTAACCATTAACCACTAACCACAAACCCTAACCATTAATCACTAACCATTAACCACTAACCACTAACCATTAACCTTTAACCACTAACCATTAACCATTAACCACTAACCCCAACCACTAACAACTAACCACAACCATTAACCACTAACCCTAACCACTAACACAAACCTCTAGTCACTAACCCTAACCACTAACCACAACCACTAACCACTAACCACTAACCTTAACCCTAACTCTAACACTAACCCTCTCCTATCACCCATCACCTATCCTTATCCTCATCCATATTCATTCCTACACTCCCATCAACCCAATATCTTCCATCATCAAATCCTTTCATATTCAGAGCACACTATACCTTTGGATGCTCAAACTTGGCCATAATGAGTCATGTGGTGCATGATGATACCCTCAGCTTTGACTGAATAATACGGGCGTTATTGTTCCCATACTTATGTATGGACTTCTTTAACATTAACCCCGGGGGACCTAGTACCGGAGCATCAGGTATGATTGTCTGTCTGTTTGTCATGTGTACATGTGGAAGATTTTGCCTAATTTGATATTTTTGGAAATGAACGACTGTTCAAATTCCATAGGATTTAGTTCACACATTAATGATAATCATGAGACGTGCCTTTAGAAGCCTTGTTAATGTATCTTTAAATTGCCATGAATGATATGCATAATTAGGTTTTGGCGCCATCATGTGGAGATATTAAAACTTCAAGTTTTCATCTAATTTGGTAAACACATCATCGATAACAAAAGTACACAGTATATGGAGTTTTCCAGTTCTTCCCAACCTATTCCCTGGACTGTAAATAAATGACAACTTCCTTACTGGACTGTAATCTATCACATCTGTCATGTGTCTGTTACGGATGCCCAACTTAGTTGGAGTAATGTATTGTCAAAACAAAAGAACAAACACACAATTCAAAAGGGCGGCTCCCAGTGTGTATATGGCAGACCTCATACAGATTGTGTCGCGTTATGATCTCTTGATTATCTTTTTAACAGTATTTATGAAGGCCTATTTTGAAATCTGGTGCACAAATGAAAAGATGAGAACATATTTATAACAATTTTTTCATAAAGGTGAGCTAAACATTTGTTTTTTGTGAAGTTGACACATTGTAAACCCCAGGCATTCAATTTATCCCACTACGGCCATTTCTATGAAAATAAATTGAGAATTACTTTCTTTCCATTTGACTGTGATCCGAAAATGAGACACTTTTACTCGAATCTTGCCTTTATGAAATGACTGTTGAAATGTTAAAGTCACCAAAATGCATTTTGTTGTTTATTTTTAATGTCCAATGACCCTCCAATTTGTGTAGTCGATATTCTTTAGTCAAAGAATGGAATGATGACCTTCATGTAAATGTTCCTTCACTAAACTAGGAATTTAGCAATAAAGCCAAGGAAAATAATGTTTTCTGTCCTGCTGTTGTGATCATTTACTGATACCCAGATCAAGAAGATAAATTAAACAAAGTCTCCCCTAGAAAAAGTTACATAAGTCCTTTAATTCTCCGAAAAGTAGTCATTGTTAGGTAAATTAATACACACGAATTCTGTTTCCATAATTAAATATGGTGTGGTGATATGTGTGTTGCGCGTAGCAGTACTTTATTGGGATTTGTTGTATTTTCTAAAACAACCATGGATTGAACAATGTTGATAAAATAAACCATTAAAGTGAATGTTGACAACATTACTTCTAAATGTACTGCAGTATATGTGAATTTCAAATTTGTGTAATTCCAGGAAAATACCCAAACTGACGTTTTGAGGGTAAAGGACGGGATAATATTTGGTAAACAAGGTACTTGGTTTTTCTTAAACAAATACATAAAAGTAGACACAGTAAATATCAGTACACATATTAGTTACGCCTTTATTTTTTGAAAATTAAAATTCCATAAATGATCAGAAGTATTCAACTTTGGTAGAGACAAGGACCAAAGTTACTGCTTTATTTTTTGAAAAATTCCATACAGATGATTACGGTAGAGGCATTCTAGTTTGGCAGTTTCCCTTCCACTGAGTGACTCATACTGGCATAAGTACTTAATGATTCATTCATCTTATGGTGAATGGCTTCCAAACCATGCTCTCCCAGAAAACCAAGACCAAATCCATGTCTTCTTATCTGTGGCAACACATGTTGCTCCAAAATGTGAAGTGTAGGTGTGATCGATATTTTTGGGAAGTGTACCCAGAGATAGATGAACAGTCCATCTACGAGCTGTACCTGCAACATACATACTAAAATATTCTGCATTCCTGAATCACTAGGGATTTTCCTCTAAATTTAGGGCACAATGTATTCAAATTATACATTTAAATGCATTAGTAATTTACTGTAACAATTACATTTACTTTAGTCCAAAATATAACTTATAAGCATAAATACTGAAATAATTCTAGGGGAGGGAGGAATGAAAATACAATGATACACTTACTCAGAGTTTCAATTTCATCCTGTGATAATTTCCTGCTCAAATTGTAAAGGTTATGGCATTGGGAAAAGAATGAGAACAGGGGTCGATATTTGTCCTATATATATTGTGCCTCTTCTACATACTCAGGACACACAGTTGATACAATTTTAAGTGGTGTTCAGCATATCTTTTCCACATTCTCCAACTGAAAAATAACAAAAAATACATCAGCATACGTACTATACAGTATGTTCTTATATGCATGCACTGAGACAGGATTGTGTCTGAACAAACCTTGCAACACTTGTCAACATGATTGCCTACAAAGGTGCGGCCATGGTAGGCCTGTCTGTGAACCTTGATGCTTGATAAGGTTTTATCTAGGACTCTAAAGCAGTACAGTAACCCTACTTCACTTGGCACTTTTTGCTCTAAACTAGTGGCTTCAGCTTCCTACAAATACCAAGTAAGTGCATATATACAGAGATCAATTACGGTCCAAAAGGAGTGAATTAATAATGATGACAATGTCATTTAACAGTAAAGCATGCCTGTACTGAGTATAGATGTCAATATGTCAGATTGCTAGAACATTTAACATTCATTTTGAGTAGGGGATGTTATAACGTGTGTTGAAAAGTATTGTTTACCTTTTCACTGGCAGTAAACAGACACTTCTCTCTCTCTCTCTCTCTCTCTCTCTCTCTCTCTCTCTCTCTCTCTCTCTCTCACTCTCTCTCTCTCTCTCATCGTTCAACCGTTTAACCTCCAACAGTGGTATTGTCATTATCGTCTTCATCTAATTTCTCATATGCTAAGAGTTCAATTTCAATAGCTTCTGCTTCGTCCCTTTGCTCACTTGCTTTGCCGTTCAGTTCCAATATCTGTAAATGTGTTTACAGTAAACAAAAAACTATTTTATATTGTATATAGAGGTATATTCCATGGTAACTTCATCATGGATTTCAGTTAGATTAGAAATTGTAAGATTAGAGACAAAAACTGTTGCACTAATTCTGTGTTACCAATCAATGAAGGTCTATACCGGTACATGTAGTTGTGATAGAATCAAAGCATATTAACACATGATTAGAGAGTAATACAAGGCTTAAATGAAAAATATCTCATGTCAATACTTGTTTGTGTATATCACATGAAAAATACCCTTAATCAGTGGTGTAGATAATATCTAAATTACACTGGCAATTCCAAGGCAGTGGAGCAGCCCCCACTGGATTGAGTAAGGTTGTTAAAATAAGTGTCATTTTTCAATATTGAAATGTTTATAGGTGATGTGATAACATTTAAAGTTAAGTTGCATTTCACCAGATTCCCAGCTACTAATCAACACTACTGCTAAATATGAAATGATTGAGCATTAAAATGTCTACCATACCTCTTTTATCAGTTGGACATATGTATTGAAATTAGCTGGTAGTGTCACAGGCTCATCTATTTCGTCAGATTTCTGTAGCTTTAGGAATATTTTCTTGTCTAATTCAATACATTCCCTTTCAAACATCTTGAAAAATATCAAGTATACACCAAGGCTTATATACAATATACATTGTACTGGCAAGATATTCCAAACAACAACATTCATTCCAACCTCCAAATGAAACCATCCAAATCACTGACTTCCTTCATGATGTTTGATGTTGTAAGTTTTTGATTTTTGAGAATGTTGTGACAGCGCTTTTAAACATTTGGAGAATGGTGGTATTGTTGACCGAGTTTGGATG
Organism: Glandiceps talaboti; assembly: GCF_964340395.1. Lineage (NCBI taxonomy): Eukaryota > Metazoa > Hemichordata > Enteropneusta > Spengelidae > Glandiceps > Glandiceps talaboti. The sequence continues at coordinate 27,815 of NW_027554290.1, forward strand.
CTCTATATTGCATATCTCAATCACAGTTTTCATATACTCGCCACCTTTGTCACCTCCAATCTTAACCAAAATCTGGTCTTCAGGTATGCCATCATGCCAAAAGAGTTTGTTATTACTGGAAAATGAAAGGTGATATTCTAGTGTGTGTGTGTGTGTGTCTCTCTCTCTCTCTCTTTCTCTCTCTCTCTCTCTCTCTCTCTCTCTCTCTCTCTCTCTCTCTCTCTCTCTCTCACTCTCTCTTTGTTCATTATTCTGTACTTCCTTCGATAAAAATACCTATGTGCAAACACCCAAACTGTTATACTTGTACAGTGCCTCCGGGAGAATTCTTACTCTCGTAGTCTTTAAATGTTTGGAATTTGTGTTTCTATGGTTTCTCAACGTCGTTGGCTATATATACGCGTTCATCCCATTGTTTTGTAATCATGCACTCATTGTTTCACATAAAAGAACACTTTAGTGATTTTAAAAGTACATATTATATTCAAATTACAGATTAAACAAAAAAGTCGAGGGCAAAGTTAATTTTCCAAAATTAACGCCTAAAATTTCTCAACACATAAAGCTGAGATATCATATCAGAAATGACAACAAATTAATTAAATCTGCAATTGACTTGAATGCCTGTATCAGAATACTTTGTAGAGACATGCAAATGTATTTGATTTCAGAATTACTTCACCTTTTTTAATAGGGTGGTGGTGATTTGGTATCAGGTCACAGGAAGCCCAGGAACCGTTTTAAAAAACAAACAAAATAATCATAAATATACCAAATTCAAAAATTATTTATAGCGAACCCAAACATTATTTTTAAAAGCCTTAGCTTTATTCTATGATCCTCATTGCTTTAATAACACATTCCTAAGTGGACCACCTTTAGACAGGGATACCTGTGAATCTATTTGAGATCCTTAGGTTGAAAGGTAAAGCTTAAGAATGAGTTGGCCTCTCACTACACCTCGAGGAAAGAAAGTACACATCAGGAACAATTCACGGTATCTACCAGTCGTCATGATAGCTGGTTAGAGCACTAGTGTTCAGGGGACATGGGTTCAATTCCTACATGTGTCGCTTTTCTTTCCTCATTTATAAGAAATATAGAATGTTTTGGTGAGTTTCTTTAATTTATAGCAAACCCAAAAAATAAATAAATAAATAGATAAATAAATAAATAAAAGTATACACAAACTGCAAAAATTTGAGCAACGAGACCTGCCTATACAAATTTCAAAAGCCTTGCTCAGTGAGCACACCGCCAGTGGCCTAACATTTTAGAATGCACTAATCCACGCATTCTGTGCATCTCGTACTTCGTATTACTAATAGTATTACATTGTTACAGCAAGCAATACCATAAAATAGTCAACCTCCACAACTTCCGGTTCAACTTTCCAGGTAGTGCCTTCTCGGGGGGGGGGGGGGGGGGGGGGGGGGTCATTTTATTGGATAGCTGATAAAAATGAAGTGTTTAGGCCTAAAAGAGCTTTTCTCAATAATTACATTTTTGGCCCTGGCCACTTTGCTACCTAATACAATGCAACGGTGTGTCTACATAAACTGTGCAAACTGTGCAAAACAGTGAATTAATCAACCAGCCAATCAGTCTGTTGGTATACAATCTATCGGTATGTCTGCATAAATTATAAGATGAGAAATGTATGACACAATAGAAACACTTCAGTACAACATGACAACTTTCTTTATTCTAAGTGATGTCAATCAACATAAGTCAGTCAGTCAAAGCTTCATAAAATCCCTGAAAATACAGTTGCTATGGTAATGAAGTCACAAATGCTACATGATAAATAGTTGTGTAAATGTGCTAAGTAAGAAAAGACAATACGAGGAATGACATTATTTGTGTTATTTTGAAATCAAGGTATATGCTTCTATGAAAACCTAATCATATCTATAAAGTGTTGTAACTATAGTAACTAACTATGGTAACTGTGACCATGGCAACTGTAACTTTAATAAACTGTGATCATGGCAACTGTAAGCTTTTCCTGCTAACATCTGAACTTTAAAGAAAACATGTTCAATATCTGAGTGGTACTATTACATGTCTGAAAAACTCATGACAAGTCTTCATTGATGACATACCACCATAATCAACAAGGTTCAACAAAGGTTAGCTTTCTTGTAGAAATCTGAAACACTTAGAGAATATAGTAACAAGTAATGTAGATTTAAAAAGACATAAGCTGAGTTTATCTTTTTTTTTTGATGGGGGGGGGGGGGGTTCTGATTATTCAAATTAATTATTGTATTCTACTTCCTAAAGTCTACTTAATCATCACTTGCTACTGACAGAAGTGAAATCTGGTTTTGAACGTATTATTTATTGTCAAGATAACTCCCACATAATTATGCCATCAACTTCATTAACAATGCCAGAAGACAATTTTTATTGACAATGAAGACATGTATTAAAACTATACAAGAGTAGTTTAATCTAGGTTTTCCATAAGTATTTCAATCCTACTAATATATATATATATATATATGTCTTCATGGTCAGACTATTGGTGTTCTTACACCCTCTGTGTTAAACAGTCAAAATTCTCTTGTTTTCATGATTTCAGAAAACTACAGTTTGAATGTGGATTAAAATTTATGTCTGGCAGAGATATAGAAAGAGGTAGTCCTAAATAAACTAACTATCTGTAATCCTTATGGTTCACTGATTAGATATCACAAACAGAGAACTGAGGATTGAAACCCTGGTCTTTAAGTACTTCCATCAAAATAACAATAAATAATGTCATTTCCTACAAAATTGCATCTTCAAAAGAGAAACCAAAATCATTAACAATCACTCATTTATTGCATTGTACATTTCTTGAAAAAGTTCAGAAGTTGACAACATTTCACCCCTACAAACACATAATGGACCTGTCTACCTATATATCAAACCAGGGGGTTGAAACCAAGCAAACTTAACATTTGTACTCACAGCTGAAATGGCATGTGTTGAGACTTTTTTGTACACAGCTTTAACATTTTTGTATGGGATATTCTCTGAAGTCATCATTGTGTTTTACATAATAAACCAGAACTCAATGATGCCAGTATGGTTAGTTCACAGACTTGTCTTGGTGTAATTACTATCCCAAGATGCTCTCTACATGCACCCAGAAACTTGACAAACATCTTAGTGTTACTATCTCAAGATGCTCTCTACACCAAGAAATTTGACGAATGTCTTTGTGTTACTATCCCAAGATGCTCTCTACATCAAGAGACTTGTTAATAATAATAACACTTTTTCTTACCAGTAGAATTTTTTTAAATTGCTGTTTTGATAATAAACAAATCAAAATAAGATCGTACGATTGTGTCATGTAGGTCGCCATTTTGGTATACGAATCACACAAAATCTCATGAGATCTGACGAGAACACATTGATTTTGGTCAAATGGGGCGCTATTGCCTTCAAGTACAGACGCCATTTTTGCATAATTATGAATAGGCACAAATAGAACTTAGCAGCCAACGAAAGATTGTATGCAGGATGAGCCTCCTTAGATTTGCTGGGTTTTCATTAAAAACCACAAAGCGAAGTGAAAATCAAACTGGAAATAGAAACAGACACAAAGAAAGTATGAGTGGTGAAACAAATGGTCAAAGTGGCAGGGAATATGGAAAGTCACATGGTGACATGATGTGCCATATCTGCAAGACATTCATTGTGTTGCACATCATAAACTAGAACTTGGAATTAAGGACTCTGCAAAGGCTGTTCAATTCATGAGTACTGTGACAGAAATGCTGCTGGCCCTCTACAAATTCTACCACTACTCTCCACTGAATTGGAATGGTTTGCTGAGGGCAGGTGAGACCACTGGAATCAGAATACTTAGACAGGTAACATACTGGGAACCCGCTGGATTGGGCATCATGAGAGGGCAGTGAAATCAGTACAAAGAAATTGGCCAGCACTGATAGCACATTTACAGAGTGTCCAAGAACATGGACAATCCACTGATGCAAAGGGAAGGGCCAAAGCTATGCTGAAAAAGTTCTGCTCATATAGATTCATGCAGTTCCTAAACTTTCTGAGGGACTGCTTTCATATCCTGACAATGTTGTCTTTGACATTTCAATCCAATGACAGCACAATAGAAACCGCGGACACTCAAGGGTACTAACAACCACACAAAGTCTACAGAATCTGAATGAAAATCCTGGTCCACATGAAACTACATTTACAGCCGCTATTGAAGTCAATGAAAATGGGCAGTGTGTATATCAGGGCCATGTACTGACCAAAGGAGCCAACAATGAACGCATGTTTGATCAAGATAGAAGAGAACTAGCAACAAGACTATACAGAGAAATATTGATCAGAGATTTCAGAACAATGAAATGTTGGTTAGTACTGTTGTGTTGGACCCTAAAAACTGGCCGGAAGATAGAGACAGACTGAGGGAGTATGGTAATGACAGCCAACTAACTATTTGCAACCACTTCAGACAACTGCTTGAGAGAAAGGAATGTGAAATAGAAAGTATTACAGAGGAGTGGATTGATGCCAAGACATATATCAGTCAACTAGCTGGTACACAATGACCCAACAATGAAGTATCTCACACTCTGGCAACGTGTGCTACAACAAGAAGCAAGATTCCCAAATCTGAAATATGTTGTAAAATGTGTTCTTTTGCTGACAATTCATACTGCCGAGTGTGAAAGGGGATTCTCTGTTATGAAGAGGATCAAGTCAGACTGGAGGGCATCCCTTATTCCAGAAACAGTGAACCAACTAATGAGAATCCACACATCTGGGGTTTCCCTTGAAGACCTTGATCCTGACCCAGCTCTTCAACTGTGGTGGCAAGTGAGAAATAGACGTCCAAATGTTCAGCCCTATGGTGCAAGACATCGCAATAATGACAATGAACAGGCACAAGGAAATAATGACCCTGCATGGTCATCAGATGACGAAGACATCTAATTACAAAACAATGAACACTGTACCTTGTAAGCCTGATAAACACTGAACATACTGTCTAATTTCAAAGCTAAATAAATATTATTTTTGGTGGACAAGCACTTTCTTTTTCAGGCAAGTACTTTTTATTTTCTACTTGCCCAGGTGGCAAGTGTCTATTTTGTATTATTTCGACCCCTGAACATACATACATACATACATACCTTCACACACACACACACACACACACATATAGCAGTTAGATTTAGAATGAATGTCAAGGTGTTAGCTGCGACAGACCATGCATTGTCCAGTTTTATTTCAATCACCAATTCTGGTTGAACGTAAACCCTACACGTGTGCTAACTTCATGCAAGCCAACATACTACTCTATATTTGTCAGTTGTATGTCAAGAGGCTATAAAACTGTTTCCTATCAAACAGCATGTCTCTGTGCTTCTAGCATGCTGTGCCAAGTGCTATTAATCAAATTCATTTTTGTACTTTTCCAGTGTATAGCATGTTCCGTTTGTACACGCTATATGGTCAAAGGTTGTACATGTATTTTGTCATATATTGATATACTTTCCCTTTTCTCTAGCTTCAAGTCAGAGTTGCTACCTTAGAAGACGACAACAAACATCTGAAGAGGCGGTTGAGAACACTGCATAACAATTTTGAAAATCTAAAAAGTATGTGGGATTTTATTACCATCCAAGTATTCTTCTGTAGCTAACGCCTTCTCATTTGCAATCTTAACACCCAACACATTTTCTGAACAACTAAACCAAGTAGTTATTTTGGTAATTATTTGTTCACTATCACTGCATGTAGTACTTTGAACTTTTATTACATATCTTTCAACCATCTAACATACAGCAAAATACAATTAGATTTTAATAGAATATTGGTACGTATAGTGTAACCTTGACTGTTGTAGATCATTATTTACTCAGGATAGGTAAAACATTTGTATAGTGTAACCTTGACTGTTGTAGATCATTATTTACTCAGGATAGGTAAAACATTTGTATAGTGTAACCTTGACTGTTGTAGATCATTATTTACTCAGGATAGGTAAAACATTTGTATAGTGTAACCTTGACTGTTGTAGATCATTATTTACTCAGGATAGGTAAACCATTTGTATAGTGTACCCTTGACTGTTGTAGATCATTATTTACTCAGGATAGGTAAACCATTTGTATAGTGTACCCTTGACTGTTGTAGATCATTATTTACTCAGGATAGGTAAAACATTTGTATAGTGTAACCTTGACTGTTGTAGATCATTATTTACTCAGGATAGGTAAAACATTTGTATAGTGTAACCTTGACTGTTGTAGATCATTATTTACTCAGGATAGGTAAAACATTTGTATAGTGTAACCTTGACTGTTGTAGATCATTATTTACTCAGGATAGGTAAAACATTTGTATAGTGTAACCTTGACTGTTGTAGATCATTATTTACTCAGGATAGGTAAAACATTTGTATAGTGTAACCTTGACTGTTGTAGATCATTATTTACTCAGGATAGGTAAAACATTTGTATAGTGTAACCTTGACTGTTGTAGATCATTATTTACTCAGGATAGGTAAAACATTTGTATAGTGTAACCTTGACTGTTGTAGATCATTATTTACTCAGGATAGGTAAAACATTTGTATAGTGTAACCTTGACTGTTGTAGATCATTATTTACTCAGGATAGGTAAAACATTTGTATAGTGTAACCTTGACTGTTGTACATCATTATTTACTCAGGATAGGTAAAACATTTGTATAGTGTAACCTTGACTGTTGTAGATCATTATTTACTCAGGATAGGTAAACCATTTGTATAGTGTACCCTTGACTGTTGTAGATCATTATTTACTCAGGATAGGTAAAACATTTGTATAGTGTAACCTTGACTGTTGTAGATCATTATTTACTCAGGATAGGTAAAACATTTGTATAGTGTAACCTTGACTGTTGTAGATCATTATTTACTCAGGATAGGTAAACCATTTGTATAGTGTAACCTTGACTGTTGTAGATCATTATTTACTCAGGATAGGTAAACCATTTGTATAGTGTAACCTTGACTGTTGTAGATCATTATTTACTCAGGATAGGTAAACCATTTGTATAGTGTAACCTTGACTGTTGTAGATCATTATTTACTCAGGATAGGTAAAACATTTGTATGGTGTAACCTTGACTGTTGTAGATCATTATTTACTCAGGATAGGTAAAACATTTGTATGGTGTAACCTTGACTGTTGTAGATCATTATTTACTCAGGATAGGTAAACCATTTGTATGGTGTAACCTTGACTGTTGTAGATCATTATTTACTCAGGATAGGTAAACCATTTGTATAGTGTAACCTTGACTGTTGTAGATCATTATTTACTCAGGATAGGTAAACCATTTGTATAGTGTAACCTTGACTGTTGTAGATCATTATTTACTCAGGATAGGTAAACCATTTGTATAGTGTAACCTTGACTGTTGTAGATCATTATTTACTCAGGATAGGTAAACCATTTGTATAGTGTAACCTTGACTGTTGTAGATCATTATTTACTCAGTATAGGTAAAACATTTGTATAGTGTAACCTTGACTGTTGTAGATCATTATTTACTCAGGATAGGTAAAACATTTGTATAGTGTAACCTTGACTGTTGTAGATCATTATTTACTCAGGATAGGTAAAACATTTGTATAGTGTAACCTTGACTGTTGTAGATCATTATTTACTCAGGATAGGTAAAACATTTGTATAGTGTAACCTTGACTGTTGTAGATCATTATTTACCCAGGATAGGTAAAACATTTTGTATAGTGTAACCTTGACTGTTGTAGATCATTATTTACTCAGGATAGGTAAAACATTTGACTGTATAGTGTAACCTTGACTGTTGTAGATCATTATTTACTCAGGATAGGTAAAACTTTTGTATAGTGTAACCTTGACTGTTGTAGATCATTATTTACTCAGGATAGGTAAAACATTTCTATAGTGTAACCTTGACTGTTGTAGATCATTATTTACTCAGGATAGGTAAAACATTTGTATACTGTAACCTTGACTGTTGTAGATCATTATTTACTCAGGATAGGTAAACCATTTGTATAGTGTAACCTTGACTGTTGTAGATCATTATTTACTCAGGATAGGTAAAACATTTGTATAGTGTAATCTTGACTGTTGTAGATCATTATTTACTCAGGATAGGTAAAACATTTGTATAGTGTAATCTTGACTGTTGTAGATCATTATTTACTCAGGATAGGTAAACCATTTGTATAGTGTAACCTTGACTGTTGTAGATCATTCTTTACTCAGGATAGGTAAAACATTTGTATAGTGTAACCTTGACTGTTGCAGATCATTATTTACTCAGGATAGGTAAAACATTTGTATAGTGTAACCTTGACTGTTGTAGATCATTATTTACTCAGGATAGGTAAACCATTTGTATAGTGTTAACTTTGACTGTTGTAGATCATCATTTACTCAGGATAGGTAAAACATTTGTATACTGTAACCTTGACTGTTGTAGATCATTATTTACCCAGGATAGGTAAACCATTTGTATAGTGTAACCTTGACTGTTGTAGATCATTATTTACTCAGGATAGGTAAAACATTTGTATAGTGTAACCTTGACTGTTGTAGATCATTATTTACTCAGGATAGGTAAACCATTTGTATAGTGTAACCTTGACTGTTGTAGATCATTATTTACCCAGGATAGGTAAAACATTTGTATAGTGTAACCTTGACTGTTGTAGATCATTATTTACTCAGGATAGGTAAAACATTTGTATAGTGTAACCTTGTCTGTTGTAGATCATTATTTACTCAGGATAGGTAAAACATTTGTATAGTGTAACCTTGACTGTTGTAGATCATTATTTACCCAGGATAGGTAAAACATTTGTATAGTGTAACCTTGACTGTTGTACATCATTATTTACTCAGGATAGGTAAAACATTTGTATAGTGTAACCTTGACTGTTGTAGATCATTATTTGCTCAGGATAGGTAAAACATTTGTATAGTGTAACCTTGACTGTTGTAGATCATTATTTACTCAGGATAGGTAAACCATTTGTATAGTGTAACCTTGACTGTTGTAGATCTCTATTTACTCAGGATAGGTAAAACATTTGTATAGTGTAACCTTGACTGTTGTAGATCATTATTTACTCAGGATAGGTAAAACTTTTGTATAGTGTAACCTTGACTGTTGTAGATCATTATTTACTCAGGATAGGTAAAACATTTGTATAGTGTAACCTTGACTGTTGTAGATCATTATTTACTCAGGATAGGTAAAACATTTGTATAGTGTAACCTTGACTGTTGTAAGATCATTATTTACTCAGGATAGGTAAACCATTTGTATAGTGTAACCTTGACTGTTGTAGATCATTATTTACTCAGGATAGGTAAAACATTTGTATAGTGTAACCTTGACAGTTGTAGATCATTATTTACTCAGGATAGGTAAAACATTTGTATAGTGTAACCTTGACTGTTGTAGATCATTATTTACTCAGGATAGGTAAACCATTTGTATACTGTAACCTTGACTGTTGTAGATCATTATTTACTCAGGATAGGTAAACCATTTGTATAGTGTAACCTTGACTGTTGTACATCATTATTTACTCAGGATAGGTAAAACATTTGTATAGTGTAACCTTGACTGTTGTAGATCATTATTTACTCAGGATAGGTAAAACATTTGTATAGTGTAACCTTGACTGTTGTAGATCATTATTTACTCAGGATAGGTAAACCATTTGTATAGTGTAACCTTGACTGTTGTAGATCTCTATTTACTCAGAATAGGTAAAACATTTGTATAGTGTAACCTTGACTGTTGTAGATCATTATTTACTCAGGATAGGTAAAACATTTGTATAGTGTAACCTTGACTGTTGTAGATCATTATTTACTCAGGATAGGTAAAACATTTGTATAGTGTAACCTTGACTGTTGTAGATCATTATTTACTCAGGATAGGTAAAACATTTGTATAGTGTAACCTTGAATGTTGTAAGATCATTATTTACTCAGGATAGGTAAACCATTTGTATAGTGTAACCTTGACTGTTGTAGATCATTATTTACTCAGGATAGGTAAAACATTTGTATAGTGTAACCTTGACAGTTGTAGATCATTATTTACTCAGGATAGGTAAAACATTTGTATAGTGTAACCTTGACTGTTGTAGATCATTATTTACTCAGGATAGGTAAACCATTTGTATACTGTAACCTTGACTGTTGTAGATCATTATTTACTCAGGATAGGTAAACCATTTGTATAGTGTAACCTTGACTGTTGTACATCATTATTTACTCAGGATAGGTAAAACATTTGTATAGTGTAACCTTGACTGTTGTAGATCATTATTTACTCAGGATAGGTAAAACATTTGTATAGTGTAACCTTGACTGTTGTAGATCATTATTTACTCAGGATAGGTAAAACATTTGTATAGTGTAACCTTGACTGTTGTAGATCATTATTTACCCAGGATAGCTAAAACATTTGTATAGTGTAACCTTGACTGTTGTAGATCATTATTTACCCAGGATAGGTAAAACATTTGTATAGTGTAACCTTGACTGTTGTACATCATTATTTACTCAGGATAGGTAAAACATTTGTATAGTGTAACCTTGACTGTTGTAGATCATTATTTACTCAGGATAGGTAAAACATTTGTATAGTGTAACCTTGACTGTTGTAGATCATTATTTACTCAGGATAGGTAAACCATTTGTATAGTGTAACCTTGACTGTTGTAGATCATTATTTACTCAGGATAGGTAAACCATTTGTATAGTGTAACCTTGACTGTTGTAGATCATTATTTACTCAGGATAGGTAAACCATTTGTATAGTGTAACCTTGACTGTTGTAGATCATTATTTACTCAGGATAGGTAAAACATTTGTATAGTGTAACCTTGACTGTTGTATATCATTATTTAATCAGGATAGGTAAACCATTTGTATAGTGTAACCTTGACTGTTGTAGATCATTATTTACTCAGGATAGGTAAAACATTTGTATAGTGTAACCTTGACTGTTGTAGATCATTATTTACTCAGGATAGGTAAAACATTTGTATAGTGTAACCTTGACTGTTGTAGATCATTATTTACTCAGGATAGGTAAAACATTTGTATAGTGTAACCTTGACTGTTGTAGATCATTATTTACTCAGGATAGGTAAAACATTTGTATAGTGTAACCTTGACTGTTGTAGATCATTATTTACCCAGGATAGGTAAAACATTTTGTATAGTGTAACCTTGACTGTTGTAGATCATTATTTACTCAGGATAGGTAAAACATTTGTATAGTGTAACCTTGACTGTTGTAGATCTCTATTTACTCAGGATAGGTAAAACATTTGACTGTATAGTTTAACCTTGACTGTTGTAGATCATTATTTACTCAGGATAGGTAAAACATTTGTATAGTGTAATCTTGACTGTTGTAGATCATTATTTACTCAGGATAGGTAAACCATTTGTATAGTGTAACCTTGACTGTTGTAGATCATTCTTTACTCAGGATAGGTAAAACATTTGTATAGTGTAACCTTGACTGTTGCAGATCATTATTTACTCAGGATAGGTAAAACATTTGTATAGTGTAACCTTGACTGTTGTAGATCATTATTTACTCAGGATAGGTAAAACATTTGTATAGTGTAACCTTGACTGTTGTAGATCATTATTTACTCAGGATAGGTAAACCATTTGTATACTGTAACCTTGACTGTTGTAGATCATTATTTACTCAGGATAGGTAAACCATTTGTATAGTGTAACCTTGACTGTTGTACATCATTATTTACTCAGGATAGGTAAAACATTTGTATAGTGTAACCTTGACTGTTGTAGATCATTATTTACTCAGGATAGGTAAAACATTTGTATAGTGTAACCTTGACTGTTGTAGATCATTATTTACTCAGGATAGGTAAACCATTTGTATAGTGTAACCTTGACTGTTGTAGATCTCTATTTACTCAGAATAGGTAAAACATTTGTATAGTGTAACCTTGACTGTTGTAGATCATTATTTACTCAGGATAGGTAAAACATTTGTATAGTGTAACCTTGACTGTTGTAGATCATTATTTACTCAGGATAGGTAAAACATTTGTATAGTGTAACCTTGACTGTTGTAGATCATTATTTACTCAGGATAGGTAAAACATTTGTATAGTGTAACCTTGACTGTTGTAAGATCATTATTTACTCAGGATAGGTAAACCATTTGTATAGTGTAACCTTGACTGTTGTAGATCATTATTTACTCAGGATAGGTAAAACATTTGTATAGTGTAACCTTGACAGTTGTAGATCATTATTTACTCAGGATAGGTAAAACATTTGTATAGTGTAACCTTGACTGTTGTAGATCATTATTTACTCAGGATAGGTAAACCATTTGTATACTGTAACCTTGACTGTTGTAGATCATTATTTACTCAGGATAGGTAAACCATTTGTATAGTGTAACCTTGACTGTTGTACATCATTATTTACTCAGGATATTTAAAACATTTGTATAGTGTAACCTTGACTGTTGTAGATCATTATTTACTCAGGATAGGTAAAACATTTGTATAGTGTAACCTTGACTGTTGTAGATCATTATTTACTCAGGATAGGTAAAACATTTGTATAGTGTAACCTTGACTGTTGTAGATCATTATTTACCCAGGATAGGTAAAACATTTTGTATAGTGTAACCTTGACTGTTGTAGATCATTATTTACTCTGGATAGGTAAAACATTTGTATAGTGTAACCTTGACTGTTGTAGATCATTATTTACTCAGGATAGGTAAAACATTTGTATAGTGTAACCTTGACTGTTGTAGATCATTATTTACCCAGGATAGCTAAAACATTTGTATAGTGTAACCTTGACTGTTGTAGATCATTATTTACCCAGGATAGGTAAAACATTTGTATAGTGTAACCTTGACTGTTGTACATCATTATTTACTCAGGATAGGTAAAACATTTGTATAGTGTAACCTTGACTGTTGTAGATCATTATTTACTCAGGATAGGTAAACCATTTGTATAGTGTAACCTTGACTGTTGTAGATCATTATTTACTCAGGATAGGTAAACCATTTGTATAGTGTAACCTTGACTGTTGTAGATCATTATTTACTCAGGATAGGTAAACCATTTGTATAGTGTAACCTTGACTGTTGTAGATCATTATTTACTCAGGATAGGTAAACCATTTGTATAGTGTAACCTTGACTGTTGTAGATCATTATTTACTCAGGATAGGTAAAACATTTGTATAGTGTAACCTTGACTGTTGTATATCATTATTTACTCAGGATAGGTAAACCATTTGTATAGTGTAACCTTGACTGTTGTAGATCATTATTTACTCAGGATAGGTAAAACATTTGTATAGTGTAACCTTGACTGTTGTAGATCATTATTTACTCAGGATAGGTAAAACATTTGTATAGTGTAACCTTGACTGTTGTAGATCATTATTTACTCAGGATAGGTAAAACATTTGTATAGTGTAACCTTGACTGTTGTAGATCATTATTTACTCAGGATAGGTAAAACATTTGTATAGTGTAACCTTGACTGTTGTAGATCATTATTTACCCAGGATAGGTAAAACATTTTGTATAGTGTAACCTTGACTGTTGTAGATCATTATTTACTCAGGATAGGTAAACCATTTGTATAGTGTAACCTTGACTGTTGTAGATCTCTATTTACTCAGAATAGGTAAAACATTTGTATAGTGTAACCTTGACTGTTGTAGATCATTATTTACTCAGGATAGGTAAAACATTTGTATAGTGTAACCTTGACTGTTGTAGATCATTATTTACTCAGGATAGGTAAACCATTTGTATAGTGTAACCTTGACTGTTGTAGATCATTATTTACTCAGGATAGGTAAAACATTTGTATAGTGTAACCTTGAATGTTGTAAGATCATTATTTACTCAGGATAGGTAAACCATTTGTATAGTGTAACCTTGACTGTTGTAGATCATTATTTACTCAGGATAGGTAAAACATTTGTATAGTGTAACCTTGACAGTTGTAGATCATTATTTACTCAGGATAGGTAAAACATTTGTATAGTGTAACCTTGACTGTTGTAGATCATTATTTACTCAGGATAGGTAAACCATTTGTATACTGTAACCTTGACTGTTGTAGATCATTATTTACTCAGGATAGGTAAACCATTTGTATAGTGTAACCTTGACTGTTGTACATCATTATTTACTCAGGATAGGTAAAACATTTGTATAGTGTAACCTTGACTGTTGTAGATCATTATTTACTCAGGATAGGTAAAACATTTGTATAGTGTAACCTTGACTGTTGTAGATCATTATTTACTCAGGATAGGTAAAACATTTGTATAGTGTAACCTTGAATGTTGTAAGATCATTATTTACTCAGGATAGGTAAACCATTTGTATAGTGTAACCTTGACTGTTGTAGATCATTATTTACTCAGGATAGGTAAAACATTTGTATAGTGTAACCTTGACAGTTGTAGATCATTATTTACTCAGGATAGGTAAACCATTTGTATAGTGTAACCTTGACTGTTGTAGATCTCTATTTACTCAGAATAGGTAAAACATTTGTATAGTGTAACCTTGACTGTTGTAGATCATTATTTACTCAGGATAGGTAAAACATTTGTATAGTGTAACCTTGACTGTTGTAGATCATTATTTACTCAGGATAGGTAAAACATTTGTATAGTGTAACCTTGACTGTTGTAGATCATTATTTACCCAGGATAGCTAAAACATTTGTATAGTGTAACCTTGACTGTTGTAGATCATTATTTACCCAGGATAGGTAAAACATTTGTATAGTGTAACCTTGACTGTTGTACATCATTATTTACTCAGGATAGGTAAAACATTTGTATAGTGTAACCTTGACTGTTGTAGATCATTATTTACTCAGGATAGGTAAAACATTTGTATAGTGTAACCTTGACTGTTGTAGATCATTATTTACTCAGGATAGGTAAACCATTTGTATAGTGTAACCTTGACTGTTGTAGATCATTATTTACTCAGGATAGGTAAACCATTTGTATAGTGTAACCTTGACTGTTGTAGATCATTATTTACTCAGGATAGGTAAACCATTTGTATAGTGTAACCTTGACTGTTGTAGATCATTATTTACTCAGGATAGGTAAAACATTTGTATAGTGTAACCTTGACTGTTGTATATCATTATTTAATCAGGATAGGTAAACCATTTGTATAGTGTAACCTTGACTGTTGTAGATCATTATTTACTCAGGATAGGTAAAACATTTGTATAGTGTAACCTTGACTGTTGTAGATCATTATTTACTCAGGATAGGTAAAACATTTGTATAGTGTAACCTTGACTGTTGTAGATCATTATTTACTCAGGATAGGTAAAACATTTGTATAGTGTAACCTTGACTGTTGTAGATCATTATTTACTCAGGATAGGTAAAACATTTGTATAGTGTAACCTTGACTGTTGTAGATCATTATTTACCCAGGATAGGTAAAACATTTTGTATAGTGTAACCTTGACTGTTGTAGATCATTATTTACTCAGGATAGGTAAAACATTTGTATAGTGTAACCTTGACTGTTGTAGATCTCTATTTACTCAGGATAGGTAAAACATTTGACTGTATAGTTTAACCTTGACTGTTGTAGATCATTATTTACTCAGGATAGGTAAAACATTTGTATAGTGTAATCTTGACTGTTGTAGATCATTATTTACTCAGGATAGGTAAACCATTTGTATAGTGTAACCTTGACTGTTGTAGATCATTCTTTACTCAGGATAGGTAAAACATTTGTATAGTGTAACCTTGACTGTTGCAGATCATTATTTACTCAGGATAGGTAAAACATTTGTATAGTGTAACCTTGACTGTTGTAGATCATTATTTACTCAGGATAGGTAAAACATTTGTATAGTGTAACCTTGACTGTTGTAGATCATTATTTACTCAGGATAGGTAAACCATTTGTATACTGTAACCTTGACTGTTGTAGATCATTATTTACTCAGGATAGGTAAACCATTTGTATAGTGTAACCTTGACTGTTGTACATCATTATTTACTCAGGATAGGTAAAACATTTGTATAGTGTAACCTTGACTGTTGTAGATCATTATTTACTCAGGATAGGTAAAACATTTGTATAGTGTAACCTTGACTGTTGTAGATCATTATTTACTCAGGATAGGTAAACCATTTGTATAGTGTAACCTTGACTGTTGTAGATCTCTATTTACTCAGAATAGGTAAAACATTTGTATAGTGTAACCTTGACTGTTGTAGATCATTATTTACTCAGGATAGGTAAAACATTTGTATAGTGTAACCTTGACTGTTGTAGATCATTATTTACTCAGGATAGGTAAAACATTTGTATAGTGTAACCTTGACTGTTGTAGATCATTATTTACTCAGGATAGGTAAAACATTTGTATAGTGTAACCTTGACTGTTGTAAGATCATTATTTACTCAGGATAGGTAAACCATTTGTATAGTGTAACCTTGACTGTTGTAGATCATTATTTACTCAGGATAGGTAAAACATTTGTATAGTGTAACCTTGACAGTTGTAGATCATTATTTACTCAGGATAGGTAAAACATTTGTATAGTGTAACCTTGACTGTTGTAGATCATTATTTACTCAGGATAGGTAAACCATTTGTATACTGTAACCTTGACTGTTGTAGATCATTATTTACTCAGGATAGGTAAACCATTTGTATAGTGTAACCTTGACTGTTGTACATCATTATTTACTCAGGATATTTAAAACATTTGTATAGTGTAACCTTGACTGTTGTAGATCATTATTTACTCAGGATAGGTAAAACATTTGTATAGTGTAACCTTGACTGTTGTAGATCATTATTTACTCAGGATAGGTAAAACATTTGTATAGTGTAACCTTGACTGTTGTAGATCATTATTTACCCAGGATAGGTAAAACATTTTGTATAGTGTAACCTTGACTGTTGTAGATCATTATTTACTCTGGATAGGTAAAACATTTGTATAGTGTAACCTTGACTGTTGTAGATCATTATTTACTCAGGATAGGTAAAACATTTGTATAGTGTAACCTTGACTGTTGTAGATCATTATTTACCCAGGATAGCTAAAACATTTGTATAGTGTAACCTTGACTGTTGTAGATCATTATTTACCCAGGATAGGTAAAACATTTGTATAGTGTAACCTTGACTGTTGTACATCATTATTTACTCAGGATAGGTAAAACATTTGTATAGTGTAACCTTGACTGTTGTAGATCATTATTTACTCAGGATAGGTAAACCATTTGTATAGTGTAACCTTGACTGTTGTAGATCATTATTTACTCAGGATAGGTAAACCATTTGTATAGTGTAACCTTGACTGTTGTAGATCATTATTTACTCAGGATAGGTAAACCATTTGTATAGTGTAACCTTGACTGTTGTAGATCATTATTTACTCAGGATAGGTAAACCATTTGTATAGTGTAACCTTGACTGTTGTAGATCATTATTTACTCAGGATAGGTAAAACATTTGTATAGTGTAACCTTGACTGTTGTATATCATTATTTACTCAGGATAGGTAAACCATTTGTATAGTGTAACCTTGACTGTTGTAGATCATTATTTACTCAGGATAGGTAAAACATTTGTATAGTGTAACCTTGACTGTTGTAGATCATTATTTACTCAGGATAGGTAAAACATTTGTATAGTGTAACCTTGACTGTTGTAGATCATTATTTACTCAGGATAGGTAAAACATTTGTATAGTGTAACCTTGACTGTTGTAGATCATTATTTACTCAGGATAGGTAAAACATTTGTATAGTGTAACCTTGACTGTTGTAGATCATTATTTACCCAGGATAGGTAAAACATTTTGTATAGTGTAACCTTGACTGTTGTAGATCATTATTTACTCAGGATAGGTAAACCATTTGTATAGTGTAACCTTGACTGTTGTAGATCTCTATTTACTCAGAATAGGTAAAACATTTGTATAGTGTAACCTTGACTGTTGTAGATCATTATTTACTCAGGATAGGTAAAACATTTGTATAGTGTAACCTTGACTGTTGTAGATCATTATTTACTCAGGATAGGTAAACCATTTGTATAGTGTAACCTTGACTGTTGTAGATCATTATTTACTCAGGATAGGTAAAACATTTGTATAGTGTAACCTTGAATGTTGTAAGATCATTATTTACTCAGGATAGGTAAACCATTTGTATAGTGTAACCTTGACTGTTGTAGATCATTATTTACTCAGGATAGGTAAAACATTTGTATAGTGTAACCTTGACAGTTGTAGATCATTATTTACTCAGGATAGGTAAAACATTTGTATAGTGTAACCTTGACTGTTGTAGATCATTATTTACTCAGGATAGGTAAACCATTTGTATACTGTAACCTTGACTGTTGTAGATCATTATTTACTCAGGATAGGTAAACCATTTGTATAGTGTAACCTTGACTGTTGTACATCATTATTTACTCAGGATAGGTAAAACATTTGTATAGTGTAACCTTGACTGTTGTAGATCATTATTTACTCAGGATAGGTAAAACATTTGTATAGTGTAACCTTGACTGTTGTAGATCATTATTTACTCAGGATAGGTAAAACATTTGTATAGTGTAACCTTGACTGTTGTAGATCATTATTTACCCAGGATAGCTAAAACATTTGTATAGTGTAACCTTGACTGTTGTAGATCATTATTTACCCAGGATAGGTAAAACATTTGTATAGTGTAACCTTGACTGTTGTACATCATTATTTACTCAGGATAGGTAAAACATTTGTATAGTGTAACCTTGACTGTTGTAGATCATTATTTACTCAGGATAGGTAAAACATTTGTATAGTGTAACCTTGACTGTTGTAGATCATTATTTACTCAGGATAGGTAAACCATTTGTATAGTGTAACCTTGACTGTTGTAGATCATTATTTACTCAGGATAGGTAAACCATTTGTATAGTGTAACCTTGACTGTTGTAGATCATTATTTACTCAGGATAGGTAAACCATTTGTATAGTGTAACCTTGACTGTTGTAGATCATTATTTACTCAGGATAGGTAAAACATTTGTATAGTGTAACCTTGACTGTTGTATATCATTATTTAATCAGGATAGGTAAACCATTTGTATAGTGTAACCTTGACTGTTGTAGATCATTATTTACTCAGGATAGGTAAAACATTTGTATAGTGTAACCTTGACTGTTGTAGATCATTATTTACTCAGGATAGGTAAAACATTTGTATAGTGTAACCTTGACTGTTGTAGATCATTATTTACTCAGGATAGGTAAAACATTTGTATAGTGTAACCTTGACTGTTGTAGATCATTATTTACTCAGGATAGGTAAAACATTTGTATAGTGTAACCTTGACTGTTGTAGATCATTATTTACCCAGGATAGGTAAAACATTTTGTATAGTGTAACCTTGACTGTTGTAGATCATTATTTACTCAGGATAGGTAAAACATTTGTATAGTGTAACCTTGACTGTTGTAGATCTCTATTTACTCAGGATAGGTAAAACATTTGACTGTATAGTTTAACCTTGACTGTTGTAGATCATTATTTACTCAGGATAGGTAAAACATTTGTATAGTGTAATCTTGACTGTTGTAGATCATTATTTACTCAGGATAGGTAAACCATTTGTATAGTGTAACCTTGACTGTTGTAGATCATTCTTTACTCAGGATAGGTAAAACATTTGTATAGTGTAACCTTGACTGTTGCAGATCATTATTTACTCAGGATAGGTAAAACATTTGTATAGTGTAACCTTGACTGTTGTAGATCATTATTTACTCAGGATAGGTAAAACATTTGTATAGTGTAACCTTGACTGTTGTAGATCATTATTTACTCAGGATAGGTAAACCATTTGTATACTGTAACCTTGACTGTTGTAGATCATTATTTACTCAGGATAGGTAAACCATTTGTATAGTGTAACCTTGACTGTTGTACATCATTATTTACTCAGGATAGGTAAAACATTTGTATAGTGTAACCTTGACTGTTGTAGATCATTATTTACTCAGGATAGGTAAAACATTTGTATAGTGTAACCTTGACTGTTGTAGATCATTATTTACTCAGGATAGGTAAACCATTTGTATAGTGTAACCTTGACTGTTGTAGATCTCTATTTACTCAGAATAGGTAAAACATTTGTATAGTGTAACCTTGACTGTTGTAGATCATTATTTACTCAGGATAGGTAAAACATTTGTATAGTGTAACCTTGACTGTTGTAGATCATTATTTACTCAGGATAGGTAAAACATTTGTATAGTGTAACCTTGACTGTTGTAGATCATTATTTACTCAGGATAGGTAAAACATTTGTATAGTGTAACCTTGACTGTTGTAAGATCATTATTTACTCAGGATAGGTAAACCATTTGTATAGTGTAACCTTGACTGTTGTAGATCATTATTTACTCAGGATAGGTAAAACATTTGTATAGTGTAACCTTGACAGTTGTAGATCATTATTTACTCAGGATAGGTAAAACATTTGTATAGTGTAACCTTGACTGTTGTAGATCATTATTTACTCAGGATAGGTAAACCATTTGTATACTGTAACCTTGACTGTTGTAGATCATTATTTACTCAGGATAGGTAAACCATTTGTATAGTGTAACCTTGACTGTTGTACATCATTATTTACTCAGGATATTTAAAACATTTGTATAGTGTAACCTTGACTGTTGTAGATCATTATTTACTCAGGATAGGTAAAACATTTGTATAGTGTAACCTTGACTGTTGTAGATCATTATTTACTCAGGATAGGTAAAACATTTGTATAGTGTAACCTTGACTGTTGTAGATCATTATTTACCCAGGATAGGTAAAACATTTTGTATAGTGTAACCTTGACTGTTGTAGATCATTATTTACTCTGGATAGGTAAAACATTTGTATAGTGTAACCTTGACTGTTGTAGATCATTATTTACTCAGGATAGGTAAAACATTTGTATAGTGTAACCTTGACTGTTGTAGATCATTATTTACCCAGGATAGCTAAAACATTTGTATAGTGTAACCTTGACTGTTGTAGATCATTATTTACCCAGGATAGGTAAAACATTTGTATAGTGTAACCTTGACTGTTGTACATCATTATTTACTCAGGATAGGTAAAACATTTGTATAGTGTAACCTTGACTGTTGTAGATCATTATTTACTCAGGATAGGTAAACCATTTGTATAGTGTAACCTTGACTGTTGTAGATCATTATTTACTCAGGATAGGTAAACCATTTGTATAGTGTAACCTTGACTGTTGTAGATCATTATTTACTCAGGATAGGTAAACCATTTGTATAGTGTAACCTTGACTGTTGTAGATCATTATTTACTCAGGATAGGTAAACCATTTGTATAGTGTAACCTTGACTGTTGTAGATCATTATTTACTCAGGATAGGTAAAACATTTGTATAGTGTAACCTTGACTGTTGTAGATCATTATTTACTCAGGATAGGTAAACCATTTGTATAGTGTAACCTTGACTGTTGTAGATCATTATTTACTCAGGATAGGTAAAACATTTGTATAGTGTAACCTTGACTGTTGTAGATCATTATTTACTCAGGATAGGTAAAACATTTGTATAGTGTAACCTTGACTGTTGTAGATCATTATTTACTCAGGATAGGTAAAACATTTGTATAGTGTAACCTTGACTGTTGTAGATCATTATTTACTCAGGATAGGTAAAACATTTGTATAGTGTAACCTTGACTGTTGTAGATCATTATTTACCCAGGATAGGTAAAACATTTTGTATAGTGTAACCTTGACTGTTGTAGATCATTATTTACTCAGGATAGGTAAAACATTTGTATAGTGTAACCTTGACTGTTGTAGATCTCTATTTACTCAGGATAGGTAAAACATTTGACTGTATAGTTTAACCTTGACTGTTGTAGATCATTATTTACTCAGGATAGGTAAAACATTTGTATAGTGTAATCTTGACTGTTGTAGATCATTATTTACTCAGGATAGGTAAACCATTTGTATAGTGTAACCTTGACTGTTGTAGATCATTCTTTACTCAGGATAGGTAAAACATTTGTATAGTGTAACCTTGACTGTTGCAGATCATTATTTACTCAGGATAGGTAAAACATTTGTATAGTGTAACCTTGACTGTTGTAGATCATTATTTACTCAGGATAGGTAAACCATTTGTATAGTGTTAACTTTGACTGTTGTAGATCATTATTTACTCAGGATAGGTAAACCATTTGTATAGTGTAACCTTGACTGTTGTAGATCATTATTTACTCAGGAGAGGTAAAACATTTGTATAGTGTAACCTTGACTGTTGTAGATCATTATTTACTCAGGATAGGTAAAACATTTGTATAGTGTAACCTTGACTGTTGTAGATCATTATTTACTCAGGATAGGTAAAACATTTGTATAGTGTAACCTTGACTGTTGTAGATCATTATTTACTCAGGATAGGTAAAACATTTGTATACTGTAACCTTGACTGTTGTAGATCATCATTTACTCAGGATAGGTAAAACATTTGTATACTGTAACCTTGACTGTTGTAGATCATTATTTACCCAGGATAGGTAAACCATTTGTATAGTGTAACCTTGACTGTTGTAGATCATTATTTACTCAGGATAGGTAAAACATTTGTATAGTGTAACCTTGACTGTTGTAGATCATTATTTACTCAGGATAGGTAAACCATTTGTATAGTGTAACCTTGACTGTTGTAGATCATTATTTACCCAGGATAGGTAAAACATTTGTATAGTGTAACCTTGACTGTTGTAGATCATTATTTACTCAGGATAGGTAAAACATTTGTATAGTGTAACCTTGACTGTTGTAGATCATTATTTACTCAGGATAGGTAAAACATTTGTATAGTGTAACCTTGACTGTTGTAGATCATTATTTACCCAGGATAGGTAAAACATTTGTATAGTGTAACCTTGACTGTTGTACATCATTATTTACTCAGGATAGGTAAAACATTTGTATAGTGTAACCTTGACTGTTGTAGATCATTATTTACTCAGGATAGGTAAACCATTTGTATAGTGTAACCTTGACTGTTGTAGATCTCTATTTACTCAGGATAGGTAAAACATTTGTATAGTGTAACCTTGACTGTTGTAGATCATTATTTACTCAGGATAGGTAAAACATTTGTATAGTGTAACCTTGACTGTTGTAGATCATTATTTACTCAGGATAGGTAAAACATTTGTATAGTGTAACCTTGACTGTTGTAGATCATTATTTACTCAGGATAGGTAAAACATTTGTATACTGTAACCTTGACTGTTGTAGATCATCATTTACTCAGGATAGGTAAAACATTTGTATACTGTAACCTTGACTGTTGTAGATCATTATTTACCAAGGATAGGTAAACCATTTGTATAGTGTAACCTTGACTGTTGTAGATCATTATTTACTCAGGATAGGTAAAACATTTGTATAGTGTAACCTTGACTGTTGTAGATCATTATTTACTCAGGATAGGTAAACCATTTGTATAGTGTAACCTTGACTGTTGTAGATCATTATTTACCCAGGATAGGTAAAACATTTGTATAGTGTAACCTTGACTGTTGTAGATCATTATTTACTCAGGATAGGTAAAACATTTGTATAGTGTAACCTTGACTGTTGTAGATCATTATTTACTCAGGATAGGTAAAACATTTGTATACTGTAACCTTGACTGTTGTAGATCATTATTTACCCAGGATAGGTAAAACATTTGTATAGTGTAACCTTGACTGTTGTACATCATTATTTACTCAGGATAGGTAAAACATTTGTATAGTGTAACCTTGACTGTTGTAGATCATTATTTACTCAGGATAGGTAAAACATTTGTATAGTGTAACCTTGACTGTTGTAGATCATTATTTACTTAGGATAGGTAAACCATTTGTATAGTGTAACCTTGACTGTTGTAGATCTCTATTTACTCAGGATAGGTAAAACATTTGTATAGTGTAACCTTGACTGTTGTAGATCATTATTTACTCAGGATAGGTAAAACTTTTGTATAGTGTAACCTTGACTGTTGTAGATCATTATTTACTCAGGATAGGTAAAACATTTGTATAGTGTAACCTTGACTGTTGTAGATCATTATTTACTGAGGATAGGTAAAACATTTGTATAGTGTAACCTTGATAGTTGTAAGATCATTATTTACTCAGGATAGGTAAACCATTTGTATAGTGTAACCTTGACTGTTGTAGATCATTATTTACTCAGGATAGGTAAAACATTTGTATAGTGTAATCTTGACTGTTGTAGATCATTATTTACTCAGGATAGGTAAAACATTTGTATAGTGTAACCTTGACAGTTGTAGATCATTATTTACTCAGGATAGGTAAAACATTTGTATAGTGTAACCTTGACTGTTGTAGATCATTATTTACTCAGGATAGGTAAACCATTTGTATACTGTAACCTTGACTGTTGTAGATCATTATTTACTCAGGATAGGTAAACCATTTGTATAGTGTAACCTTGACTGTTGTAGATCATTATTTACTCAGGATAGGTAAAACATTTGTATAGTGTAACCTTGACTGTTGTAGATCATTATTTACTCAGGATAGGTAAAACATTTGTATAGTGTAACCTTGACTGTTGTAGATCATTATTTACTCAGGATAGGTAAAACATTTGTATAGTGTAAACTTGACTGTTGTAGATCATTATTTACTCAGGATAGGTAAAACATTTGTTTAGTGTAACCTTGACTGTTGTAGATCATTATTTACCCAGGATAGGTAAAACATTTGTATAGTGTAACCTTGACTGTTGTACATCATTATTTACTCAGGATAGGTAAAACATTTGTATAGTGTAACCTTGACTGTTGTAGATCATTATTTACTCAGGATAGGTAAACCATTTGTATAGTGTAACCTTGACTGTTGTAGATCATTATTTACTCAGGATAGGTAAACCATTTGTATAGTGTAACCTTGACTGTTGTAGATCATTATTTACTCAGGATAGGTAAACCATTTGTATAGTGTAACCTTGACTGTTGTAGATCATTATTTACTCAGGATAGGTAAACCATTTGTATAGTGTAACCTTGACTGTTGTAGATCATTATTTACTCAGGATAGGTAAAACATTTGTATAGTGTAACCTTGACTGTTGTAGATCATTATTTACCCAGGATAGGTAAAACATTTGTATAGTGTAACCTTGACTGTTGTACATCATTATTTACTCAGGATAGGTAAAACATTTGTATAGTGTAACCTTGACTGTTGTAGATCATTATTTACTCAGGATAGGTAAACCATTTGTATAGTGTAACCTTGACTGTTGTAGATCTCTATTTACTCAGGATAGGTAAAACATTTGTATAGTGTAACCTTGACTGTTGTAGATCATTATTTACTCAGGATAGGTAAAACATTTGTATAGTGTAACCTTGACTGTTGTAGATCATTATTTACTCAGGATAGGTAAAACATTTGTATAGTGTAACCTTGACTGTTGTAGATCATTATTTACTCAGGATAGGTAAAACATTTGTATACTGTAACCTTGACTGTTGTAGATCATCATTTACTCAGGATAGGTAAAACATTTGTATACTGTAACCTTGACTGTTGTAGATCATTATTTACCAAGGATAGGTAAACCATTTGTATAGTGTAACCTTGACTGTTGTAGATCATTATTTACTCAGGATAGGTAAAACATTTGTATAGTGTAACCTTGACTGTTGTAGATCATTATTTACTCAGGATAGGTAAACCATTTGTATAGTGTAACCTTGACTGTTGTAGATCATTATTTACCCAGGATAGGTAAAACATTTGTATAGTGTAACCTTGACTGTTGTAGATCATTATTTACTCAGGATAGGTAAAACATTTGTATAGTGTAACCTTGACTGTTGTAGATCATTATTTACTCAGGATAGGTAAAACATTTGTATACTGTAACCTTGACTGTTGTAGATCATTATTTACCCAGGATAGGTAAAACATTTGTATAGTGTAACCTTGACTGTTGTACATCATTATTTACTCAGGATAGGTAAAACATTTGTATAGTGTAACCTTGACTGTTGTAGATCATTATTTACTCAGGATAGGTAAAACATTTGTATAGTGTAACCTTGACTGTTGTAGATCATTATTTACTTAGGATAGGTAAACCATTTGTATAGTGTAACCTTGACTGTTGTAGATCTCTATTTACTCAGGATAGGTAAAACATTTGTATAGTGTAACCTTGACTGTTGTAGATCATTATTTACTCAGGATAGGTAAAACTTTTGTATAGTGTAACCTTGACTGTTGTAGATCATTATTTACTCAGGATAGGTAAAACATTTGTATAGTGTAACCTTGACTGTTGTAGATCATTATTTACTGAGGATAGGTAAAACATTTGTATAGTGTAACCTTGATAGTTGTAAGATCATTATTTACTCAGGATAGGTAAACCATTTGTATAGTGTAACCTTGACTGTTGTAGATCATTATTTACTCAGGATAGGTAAAACATTTGTATAGTGTAATCTTGACTGTTGTAGATCATTATTTACTCAGGATAGGTAAAACATTTGTATAGTGTAACCTTGACAGTTGTAGATCATTATTTACTCAGGATAGGTAAAACATTTGTATAGTGTAACCTTGACTGTTGTAGATCATTATTTACTCAGGATAGGTAAACCATTTGTATACTGTAACCTTGACTGTTGTAGATCATTATTTACTCAGGATAGGTAAACCATTTGTATAGTGTAACCTTGACTGTTGTAGATCATTATTTACTCAGGATAGGTAAAACATTTGTATAGTGTAACCTTGACTGTTGTAGATCATTATTTACTCAGGATAGGTAAAACATTTGTATAGTGTAACCTTGACTGTTGTAGATCATTATTTACTCAGGATAGGTAAAACATTTGTATAGTGTAAACTTGACTGTTGTAGATCATTATTTACTCAGGATAGGTAAAACATTTGTTTAGTGTAACCTTGACTGTTGTAGATCATTATTTACCCAGGATAGGTAAAACATTTGTATAGTGTAACCTTGACTGTTGTACATCATTATTTACTCAGGATAGGTAAAACATTTGTATAGTGTAACCTTGACTGTTGTAGATCATTATTTACTCAGGATAGGTAAACCATTTGTATAGTGTAACCTTGACTGTTGTAGATCATTATTTACTCAGGATAGGTAAACCATTTGTATAGTGTAACCTTGACTGTTGTAGATCATTATTTACTCAGGATAGGTAAACCATTTGTATAGTGTAACCTTGACTGTTGTAGATCATTATTTACTCAGGATAGGTAAACCATTTGTATAGTGTAACCTTGACTGTTGTAGATCATTATTTACTCAGGATAGGTAAAACATTTGTATAGTGTAACCTTGACTGTTGTATATCATTATTTACTCAGGATAGGTAAACCATTTGTATAGTGTAACCTTGACTGTTGTAGATCATTATTTACTCAGGATAGGTAAAACATTTGTATAGTGTAACCTTGACTGTTGTAGATCATTATTTACTCAGGATAGGTAAAACATTTGTATAGTGTAACCTTGACTGTTGTAGATCATTATTTACTCAGGATAGGTAAAACATTTGTATAGTGTAACCTTGACTGTTGTAGATCATTATTTACTCAGGATAGGTAAAACATTTGTATAGTGTAACCTTGACTGTTGTAGATCATTATTTACCCAGGATAGGTAAAACATTTTGTATAGTGTAACCTTGACTGTTGTAGATCATTATTTACTCAGGATAGGTAAAACATTTGTATAGTGTAACCTTGACTGTTGTAGATCATTATTTACTTAGGATAGGTAAACCATTTGTATAGTGTAACCTTGACTGTTGTAGATCTCTATTTACTCAGGATAGGTAAAACATTTGTATAGTGTAACCTTGACTGTTGTAGATCATTATTTACTCAGGATAGGTAAAACTTTTGTATAGTGTAACCTTGACTGTTGTAGATCATTATTTACTCAGGATAGGTAAAACATTTGTATAGTGTAACCTTGACTGTTGTAGATCATTATTTACTGAGGATAGGTAAAACATTTGTATAGTGTAACCTTGATAGTTGTAAGATCATTATTTACTCAGGATAGGTAAACCATTTGTATAGTGTAACCTTGACTGTTGTAGATCATTATTTACTCAGGATAGGTAAACCATTTGTATAGTGTAACCTTGACTGTTGTAGATCATTATTTACTCAGGATAGGTAAACCATTTGTATAGTGTAACCTTGACTGTTGTAGATCATTATTTACTCAGGATAGGTAAAACATTTGTATAGTGTAACCTTGACTGTTGTATATCATTATTTACTCAGGATAGGTAAACCATTTGTATAGTGTAACCTTGACTGTTGTAGATCATTATTTACTCAGGATAGGTAAAACATTTGTATAGTGTAACCTTGACTGTTGTAGATCATTATTTACTCAGGATAGGTAAAACATTTGTATAGTGTAACCTTGACTGTTGTAGATCATTATTTACTCAGGATAGGTAAAACATTTGTATAGTGTAACCTTGACTGTTGTAGATCATTATTTACTCAGGATAGGTAAAACATTTGTATAGTGTAACCTTGACTGTTGTAGATCATTATTTACCCAGGATAGGTAAAACATTTTGTATAGTGTAACCTTGACTGTTGTAGATCATTATTTACTCAGGATAGGTAAAACATTTGTATAGTGTAACCTTGACTGTTGTAGATCATTATTTACTTAGGATAGGTAAACCATTTGTATAGTGTAACCTTGACTGTTGTAGATCTCTATTTACTCAGGATAGGTAAAACATTTGTATAGTGTAACCTTGACTGTTGTAGATCATTATTTACTCAGGATAGGTAAAACTTTTGTATAGTGTAACCTTGACTGTTGTAGATCATTATTTACTCAGGATAGGTAAAACATTTGTATAGTGTAACCTTGACTGTTGTAGATCATTATTTACTGAGGATAGGTAAAACATTTGTATAGTGTAACCTTGATAGTTGTAAGATCATTATTTACTCAGGATAGGTAAACCATTTGTATAGTGTAACCTTGACTGTTGTAGATCATTATTTACTCAGGATAGGTAAAACATTTGTATAGTGTAATCTTGACTGTTGTAGATCATTATTTACTCAGGATAGGTAAAACATTTGTATAGTGTAACCTTGACAGTTGTAGATCATTATTTACTCAGGATAGGTAAAACATTTGTATAGTGTAACCTTGACTGTTGTAGATCATTATTTACTCAGGATAGGTAAACCATTTGTATACTGTAACCTTGACTGTTGTAGATCATTATTTACTCAGGATAGGTAAACCATTTGTATAGTGTAACCTTGACTGTTGTAGATCATTATTTACTCAGGATAGGTAAAACATTTGTATAGTGTAACCTTGACTGTTGTAGATCATTATTTACTCAGGATAGGTAAAACATTTGTATAGTGTAACCTTGACTGTTGTAGATCATTATTTACTCAGGATAGGTAAAACATTTGTATAGTGTAACCTTGACTGTTGTAGATCATTATTTACTCAGGATAGGTAAAACATTTGTTTAGTGTAACCTTGACTGTTGTAGATCATTATTTACCCAGGATAGGTAAAACATTTGTATAGTGTAACCTTGACTGTTGTACATCATTATTTACTCAGGATAGGTAAAACATTTGTATAGTGTAACCTTGACTGTTGTAGATCATTATTTACTCAGGATAGGTAAACCATTTGTATAGTGTAACCTTGACTGTTGTAGATCATTATTTACTCAGGATAGGTAAACCATTTGTATAGTGTAACCTTGACTGTTGTAGATCATTATTTACTCAGGATAGGTAAACCATTTGTATAGTGTAACCTTGACTGTTGTAGATCATTATTTACTCAGGATAGGTAAACCATTTGTATAGTGTAACCTTGACTGTTGTAGATCATTATTTACTCAGGATAGGTAAAACATTTGTATAGTGTAACCTTGACTGTTGTATATCATTATTTACTCAGGATAGGTAAACCATTTGTATAGTGTAACCTTGACTGTTGTAGATCATTATTTACTCAGGATAGGTAAAACATTTGTATAGTGTAACCTTGACTGTTGTAGATCATTATTTACTCAGGATAGGTAAAACATTTGTATAGTGTAACCTTGACTGTTGTAGATCATTATTTACTCAGGATAGGTAAAACATTTGTATAGTGTAACCTTGACTGTTGTAGATCATTATTTACTCAGGATAGGTAAAACATTTGTATAGTGTAACCTTGACTGTTGTAGATCATTATTTACCCAGGATAGGTAAAACATTTTGTATAGTGTAACCTTGACTGTTGTAGATCATTATTTACTCAGGATAGGTAAAACATTTGTATAGTGTAACCTTGACTGTTGTAGATCTCTATTTACTCAGGATAGGTAAAACATTTGACTGTATAGTGTAACCTTGACTGTTGTAGATCATTATTTACTCAGGATAGGTAAAACTTTTGTATAGTGTAACCTTGACTGTTGTAGATCATTATTTACTCAGGATAGGTAAAACATTTGTATAGTGTAACCTTGACTGTTGTAGATCATTATTTACTCAGGATAGGTAAAACATTTGTATACTGTAACCTTGACTGTTGTAGATCATTATTTACTCAGGATAGGTAAACCATTTGTATAGTGTAACCTTGACTGTTGTAGATCATTATTTACTCAGGATAGGTAAAACATTTGTATAGTGTAATCTTGACTGTTGTAGATCATTATTTACTCAGGATAGGTAAAACATTTGTATAGTGTAATCTTGACTGTTGTAGATCATTATTTACTCAGGATAGGTAAACCATTTGTATAGTGTAACCTTGACTGTTGTAGATCATTATTTACCCAGGATAGGTAAAACATTTGTATAGTGTAACCTTGACTGTTGTAGATCATTATTTACTCAGGATAGGTAAACCATTTGTATAGTGTAACCTTGACTGTTGTAGATCATTATTTACTCAGGATAGGTAAACCATTTGTATAGTGTAACCTTGACTGTTGTAGATCATTATTTACTCAGGATAGGTAAACCATTTGTATAGTGTAACCTTGACTGTTGTAGATCATTATTTACTCAGGATAGGTAAACCATTTGCATAGTGTAACCTTGACTGTTGTAGATCATTATTTACTCAGGATAGGTAAAACATTTGCATAGTGTAACCTTGACTGTTGTATATCATTATTTACTCAGGATAGGTAAACCATTTGTATAGTGTAACCTTGACTGTTGTAGATCATTATTTACTCAGGATAGGTAAAACATTTGTATAGTGTAACCTTGACTGTTGTAGATCATTATTTACTCAGGATAGGTAAAACATTTGTATAGTGTAACCTTGACTGTTGTAGATCATTATTTACTCAGGATAGGTAAAACATTTGTATAGTGTAACCTTGACTGTTGTAGATCATTATTTACTCAGGATAGGTAAAACATTTGTATAGTGTAACCTTGACTGTTGTAGATCATTATTTACCCAGGATAGGTAAAACATTTTGTATAGTGTAACCTTGACTGTTGTAGATCATTATTTACTCAGGATAGGTAAAACATTTGTATAGTGTAACCTTGACTGTTGTAGATCTCTATTTACTCAGGATAGGTAAAACATTTGACTGTATAGTGTAACCTTGACTGTTGTAGATCATTATTTACTCAGGATAGGTAAAACTTTTGTATAGTGTAACCTTGACTGTTGTAGATCATTATTTACTCAGGATAGGTAAAACATTTGTATAGTGTAACCTTGACTGTTGTAGATCATTATTTACTCAGGATAGGTAAACCATTTGTATACTGTAACCTTGACTGTTGTAGATCATTATTTACTCAGGATAGGTAAACCATTTGTATAGTGTAACCTTGACTGTTGTAGATCATTATTTACTCAGGATAGGTAAAACATTTGTATAGTGTAACCTTGACTGTTGTAGATCATTATTTACTCAGGATAGGTAAAACATTTGTATAGTGTAATCTTGACTGTTGTAGATCATTATTTACTCAGGATAGGTAAAACATTTGTATAGTGTAATCTTGACTGTTGTAGATCATTATTTACTCAGGATAGGTAAACCATTTGTATAGTGTAACCTTGACTGTTGTAGATCATTCTTTACTCAGGATAGGTAAAACATTTGTATAGTGTAACCTTGACTGTTGCAGATCATTATTTACTCAGGATAGGTAAAACATTTGTATAGTGTAACCTTGACTGTTGTAGATCATTATGTACTCAGGATAGGTAAACCATTTGTATAGTGTTAACTTTGACTGTTGTAGATCATTATTTACTCAGGATAGGTAAACCATTTGTATAGTGTAACCTTGACTGTTGTAGATCATTATTTACTCAGGATAGGTAAAACATTTGTATAGTGTAACCTTGACTGTTGTAGATCATTATTTACTCAGGATAGGTAAACCATTTGTATAGTGTAACCTTGACTGTTGTAGATCATTATTTACTCAGGATAGGTAAAACATTTGTATACTGTAAACTTGACTGTTGTAGATCATCATTTACTCAGGATAGGTAAAACATTTGTATACTGTAACCTTGACTGTTGTAGATCATTATTTACCCAGGATAGGTAAACCATTTGTATAGTGTAACCTTGACTGTTGTAGATCATTATTTACTCAGGATAGGTAAAACATTTGTATAGTGTAACCTTGACTGTTGTAGATCATTATTTACTCAGGATAGGTAAACCATTTGTATAGTGTAACCTTGACTTTTATAGATCATTATTTACCCAGGATAGGTAAAACATTTGTATAGTGTAACCTTGACTGTTGTAGATCATTATTTACTCAGGATAGGTAAAACATTTGTATAGTGTAACCTTGACTGTTGTAGATCATTATTTACTCAGGATAGGTAAAACATTTGTATAGTGTAACCTTGACTGTTGTAGATCATTATTTACCCAGGATAGGTAAAACATTTGTATAGTGTAACCTTGACTGTTGTACATCATTATTTACTCAGGATAGGTAAAACATTTGTATAGTGTAACCTTGACTGTTGTAGATCATTATTTACCCAGGATAGGTAAAACATTTGTATAGTGTAACCTTGACTGTTGTACATCATTATTTACTCAGGATAGGTAAAACATTTGTATAGTGTAACCTTGACTGTTGTAGATCATTATTTACTCAGGATAGGTAAACCATTTGTATAGTGTAACCTTGACTGTTGTAGATCATTATTTACTCAGGATAGGTAAACCATTTGTATAGTGTAACCTTGACTGTTGTAGATCATTATTTACTCAGGATAGGTAAACCATTTGTATAGTGTAACCTTGATTGTTGTAGATCATTATTTACTCAGGATAGGTAAACCATTTGTATAGTGTAACCTTGACTGTTGTAGATCATTATTTACTCAGGATAGGTAAAACATTTGTATAGTGTAACCTTGACTGTTGTATATCATTATTTACTCAGGATAGGTAAACCATTTGTATAGTGTAACCTTGACTGTTGTAGATCATTATTTACTCAGGATAGGTAAAACATTTGTATAGTGTAACCTTGACTGTTGTAGATCATTATTTACTCAGGATAGGTAAAACATTTGTATAGTGTAACCTTGACTGTTGTAGATCATTATTTACTCAGGATAGGTAAAACATTTGTATAGTGTAACCTTGACTGTTGTAGATCATTATTTACTCAGGATAGGTAAAACATTTGTATAGTGTAACCTTGACTGTTGTAGATCATTATTTACCCAGGATAGGTAAAACATTTTGTATAGTGTAACCTTGACTGTTGTAGATCATTATTTACTCAGGATAGGTAAAACATTTGTATAGTGTAACCTTGACTGTTGTAGATCTCTATTTACTCAGGATAGGTAAAACATTTGACTGTATAGTTTAACCTTGACTGTTGTAGATCATTATTTACTCAGGATAGGTAAAACATTTGTATAGTGTAATCTTGACTGTTGTAGATCATTATTTACTCAGGATAGGTAAACCATTTGTATAGTGTAACCTTGACTGTTGTAGATCATTCTTTACTCAGGATAGGTAAAACATTTGTATAGTGTAACCTTGACTGTTGCAGATCATTATTTACTCAGGATAGGTAAAACATTTGTATAGTGTAACCTTGACTGTTGTAGATCATTATTTACTCAGGATAGGTAAAACATTTGTATAGTGTAACCTTGACTGTTGTAGATCATTATTTACTCAGGATAGGTAAACCATTTGTATACTGTAACCTTGACTGTTGTAGATCATTATTTACTCAGGATAGGTAAACCATTTGTATAGTGTAACCTTGACTGTTGTACATCATTATTTACTCAGGATAGGTAAAACATTTGTATAGTGTAACCTTGACTGTTGTAGATCATTATTTACTCAGGATAGGTAAAACATTTGTATAGTGTAACCTTGACTGTTGTAGATCATTATTTACTCAGGATAGGTAAACCATTTGTATAGTGTAACCTTGACTGTTGTAGATCTCTATTTACTCAGAATAGGTAAAACATTTGTATAGTGTAACCTTGACTGTTGTAGATCATTATTTACTCAGGATAGGTAAAACATTTGTATAGTGTAACCTTGACTGTTGTAGATCATTATTTACTCAGGATAGGTAAAACATTTGTATAGTGTAACCTTGACTGTTGTAGATCATTATTTACTCAGGATAGGTAAAACATTTGTATAGTGTAACCTTGACTGTTGTAAGATCATTATTTACTCAGGATAGGTAAACCATTTGTATAGTGTAACCTTGACTGTTGTAGATCATTATTTACTCAGGATAGGTAAAACATTTGTATAGTGTAACCTTGACAGTTGTAGATCATTATTTACTCAGGATAGGTAAAACATTTGTATAGTGTAACCTTGACTGTTGTAGATCATTATTTACTCAGGATAGGTAAACCATTTGTATACTGTAACCTTGACTGTTGTAGATCATTATTTACTCAGGATAGGTAAACCATTTGTATAGTGTAACCTTGACTGTTGTACATCATTATTTACTCAGGATAGGTAAAACATTTGTATAGTGTAACCTTGACTGTTGTAGATCATTATTTACTCAGGATAGGTAAAACATTTGTATAGTGTAACCTTGACTGTTGTAGATCATTATTTACTCAGGATAGGTAAAACATTTGTATAGTGTAACCTTGACTGTTGTAGATCATTATTTACCCAGGATAGCTAAAACATTTGTATAGTGTAACCTTGACTGTTGTAGATCATTATTTACCCAGGATAGGTAAAACATTTGTATAGTGTAACCTTGACTGTTGTACATCATTATTTACTCAGGATAGGTAAAACATTTGTATAGTGTAACCTTGACTGTTGTAGATCATTATTTACTCAGGATAGGTAAACCATTTGTATAGTGTAACCTTGACTGTTGTAGATCATTATTTACTCAGGATAGGTAAACCATTTGTATAGTGTAACCTTGACTGTTGTAGATCATTATTTACTCAGGATAGGTAAACCATTTGTATAGTGTAACCTTGACTGTTGTAGATCATTATTTACTCAGGATAGGTAAACCATTTGTATAGTGTAACCTTGACTGTTGTAGATCATTATTTACTCAGGATAGGTAAAACATTTGTATAGTGTAACCTTGACTGTTGTATATCATTATTTACTCAGGATAGGTAAACCATTTGTATAGTGTAACCTTGACTGTTGTAGATCATTATTTACTCAGGATAGGTAAAACATTTGTATAGTGTAACCTTGACTGTTGTAGATCATTATTTACTCAGGATAGGTAAAACATTTGTATAGTGTAACCTTGACTGTTGTAGATCATTATTTACTCAGGATAGGGAAAACATTTGTATAGTGTAACCTTGACTGTTGTAGATCATTATTTACTCAGGATAGGTAAAACATTTGTATAGTGTAACCTTGACTGTTGTAGATCATTATTTACCCAGGATAGGTAAAACATTTTGTATAGTGTAACCTTGACTGTTGTAGATCATTATTTACTCAGGATAGGTAAAACATTTGTATAGTGTAACCTTGACTGTTGTAGATCTCTATTTACTCAGGATAGGTAAAACATTTGACTGTATAGTTTAACCTTGACTGTTGTAGATCATTATTTACTCAGGATTGGTAAAACATTTGTATAGTGTAATCTTGACTGTTGTAGATCATTATTTACTCAGGATAGGTAAACCATTTGTATAGTGTAACCTTGACTGTTGTAGATCATTCTTTACTCAGGATAGGTAAAACATTTGTATAGTGTAACCTTGACTGTTGCAGATCATTATTTACTCAGGATAGGTAAAACATTTGTATAGTGTAACCTTGACTGTTGTAGATCATTATTTACTCAGGATAGGTAAACCATTTGTATAGTGTTAACTTTGACTGTTGTAGATAATTATTTACTCAGGATAGGTAAACCATTTGTATAGTGTAACCTTGACTGTTGTAGATCATTATTTACTCAGGAGAGGTAAAACATTTGTATAGTGTAACCTTGACTGTTGTAGATCATTATTTACTCAGGATAGGTAAAACATTTGTATAGTGTAACCTTGACTGTTGTAGATCATTATTTACTCAGGATAGGTAAAACATTTGTATAGTGTAACCTTGACTGTTGTAGATCATTATTTACTCAGGATAGGTAAAACATTTGTATACTGTAACCTTGACTGTTGTAGATCATCATTTACTCAGGATAGGTAAAACATTTGTATACTGTAACCTTGACTGTTGTAGATCATTATTTACCCAGGATAGGTAAACCATTTGTATAGTGTAACCTTGACTGTTGTAGATCATTATTTACTCAGGATAGGTAAAACATTTGTATAGTGTAACCTTGACTGTTGTAGATCATTATTTACTCAGGATAGGTAAACCATTTGTATAGTGTAACCTTGACTGTTGTAGATCATTATTTACCCAGGATAGGTAAAACATTTGTATAGTGTAACCTTGACTGTTGTAGATCATTATTTACTCAGGATAGGTAAAACATTTGTATAGTGTAACCTTGACTGTTGTAGATCATTATTTACTCAGGATAGGTAAAACATTTGTATAGTGTAACCTTGACTGTTGTAGATCATTATTTACCCAGGATAGGTAAAACATTTGTATAGTGTAACCTTGACTGTTGTACATCATTATTTACTCAGGATAGGTAAAACATTTGTATAGTGTAACCTTGACTGTTGTAGATCATTATTTACTCAGGATAGGTAAAACATTTGTATAGTGTAACCTTGACTGTTGTAGATCATTATTTACTCAGGATAGGTAAACCATTTGTATAGTGTAACCTTGACTGTTGTAGATCTCTATTTACTCAGAATAGGTAAAACATTTGTATAGTGTAACCTTGACTGTTGTAGATCATTATTTACTCAGGATAGGTAAAACATTTGTATAGTGTAACCT
Source organism: Glandiceps talaboti (assembly GCF_964340395.1). Classification (NCBI taxonomy): domain Eukaryota; kingdom Metazoa; phylum Hemichordata; class Enteropneusta; family Spengelidae; genus Glandiceps; species Glandiceps talaboti. The sequence goes on from NW_027554290.1 coordinate 65,473, forward strand.
TGACTGTTGTAGATCATTATTTACTCAGGATAGGTAAAACATTTGTATAGTGTAACCTTGACTGTTGTAGATCATTATTTACTCAGGATAGGTAAAACATTTGTATAGTGTAACCTTGACTGTTGTAAGATCATTATTTACTCAGGATAGGTAAACCATTTGTATAGTGTAACCTTGACTGTTGTAGATCATTATTTACTCAGGATAGGTAAAACATTTGTATAGTGTAACCTTGACAGTTGTAGATCATTATTTACTCAGGATAGGTAAAACATTTGTATAGTGTAACCTTGACTGTTGTAGATCATTATTTACTCAGGATAGGTAAACCATTTGTATACTGTAACCTTGACTGTTGTAGATCATTATTTACTCAGGATAGGTAAACCATTTGTATAGTGTAACCTTGACTGTTGTACATCATTATTTACTCAGGATAGGTAAAACATTTGTATAGTGTAACCTTGACTGTTGTAGATCATTATTTACTCAGGATAGGTAAAACATTTGTATAGTGTAACCTTGACTGTTGTAGATCATTATTTACTCAGGATAGGTAAAACATTTGTATAGTGTAACCTTGACTGTTGTAGATCATTATTTACCCAGGATAGCTAAAACATTTGTATAGTGTAACCTTGACTGTTGTAGATCATTATTTACCCAGGATAGGTAAAACATTTGTATAGTGTAACCTTGACTGTTGTACATCATTATTTACTCAGGATAGGTAAAACATTTGTATAGTGTAACCTTGACTGTTGTAGATCATTATTTACTCAGGATAGGTAAACCATTTGTATAGTGTAACCTTGACTGTTGTAGATCATTATTTACTCAGGATAGGTAAACCATTTGTATAGTGTAACCTTGACTGTTGTAGATCATTATTTACTCAGGATAGGTAAACCATTTGTATAGTGTAACCTTGACTGTTGTAGATCATTATTTACTCAGGATAGGTAAACCATTTGTATAGTGTAACCTTGACTGTTGTAGATCATTATTTACTCAGGATAGGTAAAACATTTGTATAGTGTAACCTTGACTGTTGTATATCATTATTTACTCAGGATAGGTAAACCATTTGTATAGTGTAACCTTGACTGTTGTAGATCATTATTTACTCAGGATAGGTAAAACATTTGTATAGTGTAACCTTGACTGTTGTAGATCATTATTTACTCAGGATAGGTAAAACATTTGTATAGTGTAACCTTGACTGTTGTAGATCATTATTTACTCAGGATAGGGAAAACATTTGTATAGTGTAACCTTGACTGTTGTAGATCATTATTTACTCAGGATAGGTAAAACATTTGTATAGTGTAACCTTGACTGTTGTAGATCATTATTTACCCAGGATAGGTAAAACATTTTGTATAGTGTAACCTTGACTGTTGTAGATCATTATTTACTCAGGATAGGTAAAACATTTGTATAGTGTAACCTTGACTGTTGTAGATCTCTATTTACTCAGGATAGGTAAAACATTTGACTGTATAGTTTAACCTTGACTGTTGTAGATCATTATTTACTCAGGATTGGTAAAACATTTGTATAGTGTAATCTTGACTGTTGTAGATCATTATTTACTCAGGATAGGTAAACCATTTGTATAGTGTAACCTTGACTGTTGTAGATCATTCTTTACTCAGGATAGGTAAAACATTTGTATAGTGTAACCTTGACTGTTGCAGATCATTATTTACTCAGGATAGGTAAAACATTTGTATAGTGTAACCTTGACTGTTGTAGATCATTATTTACTCAGGATAGGTAAACCATTTGTATAGTGTTAACTTTGACTGTTGTAGATAATTATTTACTCAGGATAGGTAAACCATTTGTATAGTGTAACCTTGACTGTTGTAGATCATTATTTACTCAGGAGAGGTAAAACATTTGTATAGTGTAACCTTGACTGTTGTAGATCATTATTTACTCAGGATAGGTAAAACATTTGTATAGTGTAACCTTGACTGTTGTAGATCATTATTTACTCAGGATAGGTAAAACATTTGTATAGTGTAACCTTGACTGTTGTAGATCATTATTTACTCAGGATAGGTAAAACATTTGTATACTGTAACCTTGACTGTTGTAGATCATCATTTACTCAGGATAGGTAAAACATTTGTATACTGTAACCTTGACTGTTGTAGATCATTATTTACCCAGGATAGGTAAACCATTTGTATAGTGTAACCTTGACTGTTGTAGATCATTATTTACTCAGGATAGGTAAAACATTTGTATAGTGTAACCTTGACTGTTGTAGATCATTATTTACTCAGGATAGGTAAACCATTTGTATAGTGTAACCTTGACTGTTGTAGATCATTATTTACCCAGGATAGGTAAAACATTTGTATAGTGTAACCTTGACTGTTGTAGATCATTATTTACTCAGGATAGGTAAAACATTTGTATAGTGTAACCTTGACTGTTGTAGATCATTATTTACTCAGGATAGGTAAAACATTTGTATAGTGTAACCTTGACTGTTGTAGATCATTATTTACCCAGGATAGGTAAAACATTTGTATAGTGTAACCTTGACTGTTGTACATCATTATTTACTCAGGATAGGTAAAACATTTGTATAGTGTAACCTTGACTGTTGTAGATCATTATTTACTCAGGATAGGTAAAACATTTGTATAGTGTAACCTTGACTGTTGTAGATCATTATTTACTCAGGATAGGTAAACCATTTGTATAGTGTAACCTTGACTGTTGTAGATCTCTATTTACTCAGGATAGGTAAAACATTTGTATAGTGTAACCTTGACTGTTGTAGATCATTATTTACTCAGGATAGGTAAAACATTTGTATAGTGTAACCTTGACTGTTGTAGATCATTATTTACTCAGGATAGGTAAAACATTTGTATAGTGTAACCTTGACTGTTGTAGATCATTATTTACTCAGGATAGGTAAAACATTTGTATACTGTAACCTTGACTGTTGTAGATCATCATTTACTCAGGATAGGTAAAACATTTGTATACTGTAACCTTGACTGTTGTAGATCATTATTTACCCAGGATAGGTAAACCATTTGTATAGTGTAACCTTGACTGTTGTAGATCATTATTTACTCAGGATAGGTAAAACATTTGTATAGTGTAACCTTGACTGTTGTAGATCATTATTTACTCAGGATAGGTAAACCATTTGTATAGTGTAACCTTGACTGTTGTAGATCATTATTTACCCAGGATAGGTAAAACATTTGTATAGTGTAACCTTGACTGTTGTAGATCATTATTTACTCAGGATAGGTAAAACATTTGTATAGTGTAACCTTGACTGTTGTAGATCATTATTTACTCAGGATAGGTAAAACATTTGTATACTGTAACCTTGACTGTTGTAGATCATTATTTACCCAGGATAGGTAAAACATTTGTATAGTGTAACCTTGACTGTTGTACATCATTATTTACTCAGGATAGGTAAAACATTTGTATAGTGTAACCTTGACTGTTGTATATCATTATTTACTCAGGATAGGTAAACCATTTGTATAGTGTAACCTTGACTGTTGTAGATCATTATTTACTCAGGATAGGTAAAACATTTGTATAGTGTAACCTTGACTGTTGTAGATCATTATTTACTCAGGATAGGTAAAACATTTGTATAGTGTAACCTTGACTGTTGTAGATCATTATTTACTCAGGATAGGTAAAACATTTGTATAGTGTAACCTTGACTGTTGTAGATCATTATTTACTCAGGATAGGTAAAACATTTGTATAGTGTAACCTTGACTGTTGTAGATCATTATTTACCCAGGATAGGTAAAACATTTTGTATAGTGTAACCTTGACTGTTGTAGATCATTATTTACTCAGGATAGGTAAAACATTTGTATAGTGTAACCTTGACTGTTGTAGATCTCTATTTACTCAGGATAGGTAAAACATTTGACTGTATAGTTTAACCTTGACTGTTGTAGATCATTATTTACTCAGGATAGGTAAAACATTTGTATAGTGTAATCTTGACTGTTGTAGATCATTATTTACTCAGGATAGGTAAACCATTTGTATAGTGTAACCTTGACTGTTGTAGATCATTCTTTACTCAGGATAGGTAAAACATTTGTATAGTGTAACCTTGACTGTTGCAGATCATTATTTACTCAGGATAGGTAAAACATTTGTATAGTGTAACCTTGACTGTTGTAGATCATTATTTACTCAGGATAGGTAAAACATTTGTATAGTGTAACCTTGACTGTTGTAGATCATTATTTACTCAGGATAGGTAAACCATTTGTATACTGTAACCTTGACTGTTGTAGATCATTATTTACTCAGGATAGGTAAACCATTTGTATAGTGTAACCTTGACTGTTGTACATCATTATTTACTCAGGATAGGTAAAACATTTGTATAGTGTAACCTTGACTGTTGTAGATCATTATTTACTCAGGATAGGTAAAACATTTGTATAGTGTAACCTTGACTGTTGTAGATCATTATTTACTCAGGATAGGTAAACCATTTGTATAGTGTAACCTTGACTGTTGTAGATCTCTATTTACTCAGAATAGGTAAAACATTTGTATAGTGTAACCTTGACTGTTGTAGATCATTATTTACTCAGGATAGGTAAAACATTTGTATAGTGTAACCTTGACTGTTGTAGATCATTATTTACTCAGGATAGGTAAAACATTTGTATAGTGTAACCTTGACTGTTGTAGATCATTATTTACTCAGGATAGGTAAAACATTTGTATAGTGTAACCTTGACTGTTGTAAGATCATTATTTACTCAGGATAGGTAAACCATTTGTATAGTGTAACCTTGACTGTTGTAGATCATTATTTACTCAGGATAGGTAAAACATTTGTATAGTGTAACCTTGACAGTTGTAGATCATTATTTACTCAGGATAGGTAAAACATTTGTATAGTGTAACCTTAACTGTTGTAGATCATTATTTACTCAGGATAGGTAAACCATTTGTATACTGTAACCTTGACTGTTGTAGATCATTATTTACTCAGGATAGGTAAACCATTTGTATAGTGTAACCTTGACTGTTGTACATCATTATTTACTCAGGATAGGTAAAACATTTGTATAGTGTAACCTTGACTGTTGTAGATCATTATTTACTCAGGATAGGTAAAACATTTGTATAGTGTAACCTTGACTGTTGTAGATCATTATTTACTCAGGATAGGTAAAACATTTGTATAGTGTAACCTTGACTGTTGTAGATCATTATTTACCCAGGATAGCTAAAACATTTGTATAGTGTAACCTTGACTGTTGTAGATCATTATTTACCCAGGATAGGTAAAACATTTGTATAGTGTAACCTTGACTGTTGTACATCATTATTTACTCAGGATAGGTAAAACATTTGTATAGTGTAACCTTGACTGTTGTAGATCATTATTTACTCAGGATAGGTAAACCATTTGTATAGTGTAACCTTGACTGTTGTAGATCATTATTTACTCAGGATAGGTAAACCATTTGTATAGTGTAACCTTGACTGTTGTAGATCATTATTTACTCAGGATAGGTAAACCATTTGTATAGTGTAACCTTGACTGTTGTAGATCATTATTTACTCAGGATAGGTAAACCATTTGTATAGTGTAACCTTGACTGTTGTAGATCATTATTTACTCAGGATAGGTAAAACATTTGTATAGTGTAACCTTGACTGTTGTATATCATTATTTACTCAGGATAGGTAAACCATTTGTATAGTGTAACCTTGACTGTTGTAGATCATTATTTACTCAGGATAGGTAAAACATTTGTATAGTGTAACCTTGACTGTTGTAGATCATTATTTACTCAGGATAGGTAAAACATTTGTATAGTGTAACCTTGACTGTTGTAGATCATTATTTACTCAGGATAGGGAAAACATTTGTATAGTGTAACCTTGACTGTTGTAGATCATTATTTACTCAGGATAGGTAAAACATTTGTATAGTGTAACCTTGACTGTTGTAGATCATTATTTACCCAGGATAGGTAAAACATTTTGTATAGTGTAACCTTGACTGTTGTAGATCATTATTTACTCAGGATAGGTAAAACATTTGTATAGTGTAACCTTGACTGTTGTAGATCTCTATTTACTCAGGATAGGTAAAACATTTGACTGTATAGTTTAACCTTGACTGTTGTAGATCATTATTTACTCAGGATTGGTAAAACATTTGTATAGTGTAATCTTGACTGTTGTAGATCATTATTTACTCAGGATAGGTAAACCATTTGTATAGTGTAACCTTGACTGTTGTAGATCATTCTTTACTCAGGATAGGTAAAACATTTGTATAGTGTAACCTTGACTGTTGCAGATCATTATTTACTCAGGATAGGTAAAACATTTGTATAGTGTAACCTTGACTGTTGTAGATCATTATTTACTCAGGATAGGTAAACCATTTGTATAGTGTTAACTTTGACTGTTGTAGATAATTATTTACTCAGGATAGGTAAACCATTTGTATAGTGTAACCTTGACTGTTGTAGATCATTATTTACTCAGGAGAGGTAAAACATTTGTATAGTGTAACCTTGACTGTTGTAGATCATTATTTACTCAGGATAGGTAAAACATTTGTATAGTGTAACCTTGACTGTTGTAGATCATTATTTACTCAGGATAGGTAAAACATTTGTATAGTGTAACCTTGACTGTTGTAGATCATTATTTACTCAGGATAGGTAAAACATTTGTATACTGTAACCTTGACTGTTGTAGATCATCATTTACTCAGGATAGGTAAAACATTTGTATACTGTAACCTTGACTGTTGTAGATCATTATTTACCCAGGATAGGTAAACCATTTGTATAGTGTAACCTTGACTGTTGTAGATCATTATTTACTCAGGATAGGTAAAACATTTGTATAGTGTAACCTTGACTGTTGTAGATCATTATTTACTCAGGATAGGTAAACCATTTGTATAGTGTAACCTTGACTGTTGTAGATCATTATTTACCCAGGATAGGTAAAACATTTGTATAGTGTAACCTTGACTGTTGTAGATCATTATTTACTCAGGATAGGTAAAACATTTGTATAGTGTAACCTTGACTGTTGTAGATCATTATTTACTCAGGATAGGTAAAACATTTGTATAGTGTAACCTTGACTGTTGTAGATCATTATTTACCCAGGATAGGTAAAACATTTGTATAGTGTAACCTTGACTGTTGTACATCATTATTTACTCAGGATAGGTAAAACATTTGTATAGTGTAACCTTGACTGTTGTAGATCATTATTTACTCAGGATAGGTAAAACATTTGTATAGTGTAACCTTGACTGTTGTAGATCATTATTTACTCAGGATAGGTAAACCATTTGTATAGTGTAACCTTGACTGTTGTAGATCTCTATTTACTCAGGATAGGTAAAACATTTGTATAGTGTAACCTTGACTGTTGTAGATCATTATTTACTCAGGATAGGTAAAACATTTGTATAGTGTAACCTTGACTGTTGTAGATCATTATTTACTCAGGATAGGTAAAACATTTGTATAGTGTAACCTTGACTGTTGTAGATCATTATTTACTCAGGATAGGTAAAACATTTGTATACTGTAACCTTGACTGTTGTAGATCATCATTTACTCAGGATAGGTAAAACATTTGTATACTGTAACCTTGACTGTTGTAGATCATTATTTACCCAGGATAGGTAAACCATTTGTATAGTGTAACCTTGACTGTTGTAGATCATTATTTACTCAGGATAGGTAAAACATTTGTATAGTGTAACCTTGACTGTTGTAGATCATTATTTACTCAGGATAGGTAAACCATTTGTATAGTGTAACCTTGACTGTTGTAGATCATTATTTACCCAGGATAGGTAAAACATTTGTATAGTGTAACCTTGACTGTTGTAGATCATTATTTACTCAGGATAGGTAAAACATTTGTATAGTGTAACCTTGACTGTTGTAGATCATTATTTACTCAGGATAGGTAAAACATTTGTATACTGTAACCTTGACTGTTGTAGATCATTATTTACCCAGGATAGGTAAAACATTTGTATAGTGTAACCTTGACTGTTGTACATCATTATTTACTCAGGATAGGTAAAACATTTGTATAGAGTAACCTTGACTGTTGTAGATCATTATTTACTCAGGATAGGTAAAACATTTGTATAGTGTAACCTTGACTGTTGTAGATCATTATTTACCCAGGATAGGTAAAACATTTGTATAGTGTAACCTTGACTGTTGTACATCATTATTTACTCAGGATAGGTAAAACATTTGTATAGTGTAACCTTGACTGTTGTATATCATTATTTACTCAGGATAGGTAAACCATTTGTATAGTGTAACCTTGACTGTTGTAGATCATTATTTACTCAGGATAGGTAAAACATTTGTATAGTGTAACCTTGACTGTTGTAGATCATTATTTACTCAGGATAGGTAAAACATTTGTATAGTGTAACCTTGACTGTTGTAGATCATTATTTACTCAGGATAGGTAAAACATTTGTATAGTGTAACCTTGACTGTTGTAGATCATTATTTACTCAGGATAGGTAAAACATTTGTATAGTGTAACCTTGACTGTTGTAGATCATTATTTACCCAGGATAGGTAAAACATTTTGTATAGTGTAACCTTGACTGTTGTAGATCATTATTTACTCAGGATAGGTAAAACATTTGTATAGTGTAACCTTGACTGTTGTAGATCATTATTTACTCAGGATAGGTAAAACATTTGTATAGTGTAACCTTGACTGTTGTAGATCATTATTTACTCAGGATAGGTAAAACATTTGTATACTGTAACCTTGACTGTTGTAGATCATCATTTACTCAGGATAGGTAAAACATTTGTATACTGTAACCTTGACTGTTGTAGATCATTATTTACCCAGGATAGGTAAACCATTTGTATAGTGTAACCTTGACTGTTGTAGATCATTATTTACTCAGGATAGGTAAAACATTTGTATAGTGTAACCTTGACTGTTGTAGATCATTATTTACTCAGGATAGGTAAACCATTTGTATAGTGTAACCTTGACTGTTGTAGATCATTATTTACCCAGGATAGGTAAAACATTTGTATAGTGTAACCTTGACTGTTGTAGATCATTATTTACTCAGGATAGGTAAAACATTTGTATAGTGTAACCTTGACTGTTGTAGATCATTATTTACTCAGGATAGGTAAAACATTTGTATACTGTAACCTTGACTGTTGTAGATCATTATTTACCCAGGATAGGTAAAACATTTGTATAGTGTAACCTTGACTGTTGTACATCATTATTTACTCAGGATAGGTAAAACATTTGTATAGTGTAACCTTGACTGTTGTATATCATTATTTACTCAGGATAGGTAAACCATTTGTATAGTGTAACCTTGACTGTTGTAGATCATTATTTACTCAGGATAGGTAAAACATTTGTATAGTGTAACCTTGACTGTTGTAGATCATTATTTACTCAGGATAGGTAAAACATTTGTATAGTGTAACCTTGACTGTTGTAGATCATTATTTACTCAGGATAGGTAAAACATTTGTATAGTGTAACCTTGACTGTTGTAGATCATTATTTACTCAGGATAGGTAAAACATTTGTATAGTGTAACCTTGACTGTTGTAGATCATTATTTACCCAGGATAGGTAAAACATTTTGTATAGTGTAACCTTGACTGTTGTAGATCATTATTTACTCAGGATAGGTAAAACATTTGTATAGTGTAACCTTGACTGTTGTAGATCTCTATTTACTCAGGATAGGTAAAACATTTGACTGTATAGTTTAACCTTGACTGTTGTAGATCATTATTTACTCAGGATAGGTAAAACATTTGTATAGTGTAATCTTGACTGTTGTAGATCATTATTTACTCAGGATAGGTAAACCATTTGTATAGTGTAACCTTGACTGTTGTAGATCATTCTTTACTCAGGATAGGTAAAACATTTGTATAGTGTAACCTTGACTGTTGCAGATCATTATTTACTCAGGATAGGTAAAACATTTGTATAGTGTAACCTTGACTGTTGTAGATCATTATTTACTCAGGATAGGTAAAACATTTGTATAGTGTAACCTTGACTGTTGTAGATCATTATTTACTCAGGATAGGTAAACCATTTGTATACTGTAACCTTGACTGTTGTAGATCATTATTTACTCAGGATAGGTAAACCATTTGTATAGTGTAACCTTGACTGTTGTACATCATTATTTACTCAGGATAGGTAAAACATTTGTATAGTGTAACCTTGACTGTTGTAGATCATTATTTACTCAGGATAGGTAAAACATTTGTATAGTGTAACCTTGACTGTTGTAGATCATTATTTACTCAGGATAGGTAAACCATTTGTATAGTGTAACCTTGACTGTTGTAGATCTCTATTTACTCAGAATAGGTAAAACATTTGTATAGTGTAACCTTGACTGTTGTAGATCATTATTTACTCAGGATAGGTAAAACATTTGTATAGTGTAACCTTGACTGTTGTAGATCATTATTTACTCAGGATAGGTAAAACATTTGTATAGTGTAACCTTGACTGTTGTAGATCATTATTTACTCAGGATAGGTAAAACATTTGTATAGTGTAACCTTGACTGTTGTAAGATCATTATTTACTCAGGATAGGTAAACCATTTGTATAGTGTAACCTTGACTGTTGTAGATCATTATTTACTCAGGATAGGTAAAACATTTGTATAGTGTAACCTTGACAGTTGTAGATCATTATTTACTCAGGATAGGTAAAACATTTGTATAGTGTAACCTTGACTGTTGTAGATCATTATTTACTCAGGATAGGTAAACCATTTGTATACTGTAACCTTGACTGTTGTAGATCATTATTTACTCAGGATAGGTAAACCATTTGTATAGTGTAACCTTGACTGTTGTACATCATTATTTACTCAGGATAGGTAAAACATTTGTATAGTGTAACCTTGACTGTTGTAGATCATTATTTACTCAGGATAGGTAAAACATTTGTATAGTGTAACCTTGACTGTTGTAGATCATTATTTACTCAGGATAGGTAAAACATTTGTATAGTGTAACCTTGACTGTTGTAGATCATTATTTACCCAGGATAGCTAAAACATTTGTATAGTGTAACCTTGACTGTTGTAGATCATTATTTACCCAGGATAGGTAAAACATTTGTATAGTGTAACCTTGACTGTTGTACATCATTATTTACTCAGGATAGGTAAAACATTTGTATAGTGTAACCTTGACTGTTGTAGATCATTATTTACTCAGGATAGGTAAACCATTTGTATAGTGTAACCTTGACTGTTGTAGATCATTATTTACTCAGGATAGGTAAACCATTTGTATAGTGTAACCTTGACTGTTGTAGATCATTATTTACTCAGGATAGGTAAACCATTTGTATAGTGTAACCTTGACTGTTGTAGATCATTATTTACTCAGGATAGGTAAACCATTTGTATAGTGTAACCTTGACTGTTGTAGATCATTATTTACTCAGGATAGGTAAAACATTTGTATAGTGTAACCTTGACTGTTGTATATCATTATTTACTCAGGATAGGTAAACCATTTGTATAGTGTAACCTTGACTGTTGTAGATCATTATTTACTCAGGATAGGTAAAACATTTGTATAGTGTAACCTTGACTGTTGTAGATCATTATTTACTCAGGATAGGTAAAACATTTGTATAGTGTAACCTTGACTGTTGTAGATCATTATTTACTCAGGATAGGGAAAACATTTGTATAGTGTAACCTTGACTGTTGTAGATCATTATTTACTCAGGATAGGTAAAACATTTGTATAGTGTAACCTTGACTGTTGTAGATCATTATTTACCCAGGATAGGTAAAACATTTTGTATAGTGTAACCTTGACTGTTGTAGATCATTATTTACTCAGGATAGGTAAAACATTTGTATAGTGTAACCTTGACTGTTGTAGATCTCTATTTACTCAGGATAGGTAAAACATTTGACTGTATAGTTTAACCTTGACTGTTGTAGATCATTATTTACTCAGGATTGGTAAAACATTTGTATAGTGTAATCTTGACTGTTGTAGATCATTATTTACTCAGGATAGGTAAACCATTTGTATAGTGTAACCTTGACTGTTGTAGATCATTCTTTACTCAGGATAGGTAAAACATTTGTATAGTGTAACCTTGACTGTTGCAGATCATTATTTACTCAGGATAGGTAAAACATTTGTATAGTGTAACCTTGACTGTTGTAGATCATTATTTACTCAGGATAGGTAAACCATTTGTATAGTGTTAACTTTGACTGTTGTAGATAATTATTTACTCAGGATAGGTAAACCATTTGTATAGTGTAACCTTGACTGTTGTAGATCATTATTTACTCAGGAGAGGTAAAACATTTGTATAGTGTAACCTTGACTGTTGTAGATCATTATTTACTCAGGATAGGTAAAACATTTGTATAGTGTAACCTTGACTGTTGTAGATCATTATTTACTCAGGATAGGTAAAACATTTGTATAGTGTAACCTTGACTGTTGTAGATCATTATTTACTCAGGATAGGTAAAACATTTGTATACTGTAACCTTGACTGTTGTAGATCATCATTTACTCAGGATAGGTAAAACATTTGTATACTGTAACCTTGACTGTTGTAGATCATTATTTACCCAGGATAGGTAAACCATTTGTATAGTGTAACCTTGACTGTTGTAGATCATTATTTACTCAGGATAGGTAAAACATTTGTATAGTGTAACCTTGACTGTTGTAGATCATTATTTACTCAGGATAGGTAAACCATTTGTATAGTGTAACCTTGACTGTTGTAGATCATTATTTACCCAGGATAGGTAAAACATTTGTATAGTGTAACCTTGACTGTTGTAGATCATTATTTACTCAGGATAGGTAAAACATTTGTATAGTGTAACCTTGACTGTTGTAGATCATTATTTACTCAGGATAGGTAAAACATTTGTATAGTGTAACCTTGACTGTTGTAGATCATTATTTACCCAGGATAGGTAAAACATTTGTATAGTGTAACCTTGACTGTTGTACATCATTATTTACTCAGGATAGGTAAAACATTTGTATAGTGTAACCTTGACTGTTGTAGATCATTATTTACTCAGGATAGGTAAAACATTTGTATAGTGTAACCTTGACTGTTGTAGATCATTATTTACTCAGGATAGGTAAACCATTTGTATAGTGTAACCTTGACTGTTGTAGATCTCTATTTACTCAGGATAGGTAAAACATTTGTATAGTGTAACCTTGACTGTTGTAGATCATTATTTACTCAGGATAGGTAAAACATTTGTATAGTGTAACCTTGACTGTTGTAGATCATTATTTACTCAGGATAGGTAAAACATTTGTATAGTGTAACCTTGACTGTTGTAGATCATTATTTACTCAGGATAGGTAAAACATTTGTATACTGTAACCTTGACTGTTGTAGATCATCATTTACTCAGGATAGGTAAAACATTTGTATACTGTAACCTTGACTGTTGTAGATCATTATTTACCCAGGATAGGTAAACCATTTGTATAGTGTAACCTTGACTGTTGTAGATCATTATTTACTCAGGATAGGTAAAACATTTGTATAGTGTAACCTTGACTGTTGTAGATCATTATTTACTCAGGATAGGTAAACCATTTGTATAGTGTAACCTTGACTGTTGTAGATCATTATTTACCCAGGATAGGTAAAACATTTGTATAGTGTAACCTTGACTGTTGTAGATCATTATTTACTCAGGATAGGTAAAACATTTGTATAGTGTAACCTTGACTGTTGTAGATCATTATTTACTCAGGATAGGTAAAACATTTGTATACTGTAACCTTGACTGTTGTAGATCATTATTTACCCAGGATAGGTAAAACATTTGTATAGTGTAACCTTGACTGTTGTACATCATTATTTACTCAGGATAGGTAAAACATTTGTATAGAGTAACCTTGACTGTTGTAGATCATTATTTACTCAGGATAGGTAAAACATTTGTATAGTGTAACCTTGACTGTTGTAGATCATTATTTACCCAGGATAGGTAAAACATTTGTATAGTGTAACCTTGACTGTTGTACATCATTATTTACTCAGGATAGGTAAAACATTTGTATAGTGTAACCTTGACTGTTGTATATCATTATTTACTCAGGATAGGTAAACCATTTGTATAGTGTAACCTTGACTGTTGTAGATCATTATTTACTCAGGATAGGTAAAACATTTGTATAGTGTAACCTTGACTGTTGTAGATCATTATTTACTCAGGATAGGTAAAACATTTGTATAGTGTAACCTTGACTGTTGTAGATCATTATTTACTCAGGATAGGTAAAACATTTGTATAGTGTAACCTTGACTGTTGTAGATCATTATTTACTCAGGATAGGTAAAACATTTGTATAGTGTAACCTTGACTGTTGTAGATCATTATTTACCCAGGATAGGTAAAACATTTTGTATAGTGTAACCTTGACTGTTGTAGATCATTATTTACTCAGGATAGGTAAAACATTTGTATAGTGTAACCTTGACTGTTGTAGATCTCTATTTACTCAGGATAGGTAAAACATTTGACTGTATAGTTTAACCTTGACTGTTGTAGATCATTATTTACTCAGGATAGGTAAAACATTTGTATAGTGTAATCTTGACTGTTGTAGATCATTATTTACTCAGGATAGGTAAACCATTTGTATAGTGTAACCTTGACTGTTGTAGATCATTCTTTACTCAGGATAGGTAAAACATTTGTATAGTGTAACCTTGACTGTTGCAGATCATTATTTACTCAGGATAGGTAAAACATTTGTATAGTGTAACCTTGACTGTTGTAGATCATTATTTACTCAGGATAGGTAAAACATTTGTATAGTGTAACCTTGACTGTTGTAGATCATTATTTACTCAGGATAGGTAAACCATTTGTATACTGTAACCTTGACTGTTGTAGATCATTATTTACTCAGGATAGGTAAACCATTTGTATAGTGTAACCTTGACTGTTGTACATCATTATTTACTCAGGATAGGTAAAACATTTGTATAGTGTAACCTTGACTGTTGTAGATCATTATTTACTCAGGATAGGTAAAACATTTGTATAGTGTAACCTTGACTGTTGTAGATCATTATTTACTCAGGATAGGTAAACCATTTGTATAGTGTAACCTTGACTGTTGTAGATCTCTATTTACTCAGAATAGGTAAAACATTTGTATAGTGTAACCTTGACTGTTGTAGATCATTATTTACTCAGGATAGGTAAAACATTTGTATAGTGTAACCTTGACTGTTGTAGATCATTATTTACTCAGGATAGGTAAAACATTTGTATAGTGTAACCTTGACTGTTGTAGATCATTATTTACTCAGGATAGGTAAAACATTTGTATAGTGTAACCTTGACTGTTGTAAGATCATTATTTACTCAGGATAGGTAAACCATTTGTATAGTGTAACCTTGACTGTTGTAGATCATTATTTACTCAGGATAGGTAAAACATTTGTATAGTGTAACCTTGACAGTTGTAGATCATTATTTACTCAGGATAGGTAAAACATTTGTATAGTGTAACCTTGACTGTTGTAGATCATTATTTACTCAGGATAGGTAAACCATTTGTATACTGTAACCTTGACTGTTGTAGATCATTATTTACTCAGGATAGGTAAACCATTTGTATAGTGTAACCTTGACTGTTGTACATCATTATTTACTCAGGATAGGTAAAACATTTGTATAGTGTAACCTTGACTGTTGTAGATCATTATTTACTCAGGATAGGTAAAACATTTGTATAGTGTAACCTTGACTGTTGTAGATCATTATTTACTCAGGATAGGTAAAACATTTGTATAGTGTAACCTTGACTGTTGTAGATCATTATTTACCCAGGATAGCTAAAACATTTGTATAGTGTAACCTTGACTGTTGTAGATCATTATTTACCCAGGATAGGTAAAACATTTGTATAGTGTAACCTTGACTGTTGTACATCATTATTTACTCAGGATAGGTAAAACATTTGTATAGTGTAACCTTGACTGTTGTAGATCATTATTTACTCAGGATAGGTAAACCATTTGTATAGTGTAACCTTGACTGTTGTAGATCATTATTTACTCAGGATAGGTAAACCATTTGTATAGTGTAACCTTGACTGTTGTAGATCATTATTTACTCAGGATAGGTAAACCATTTGTATAGTGTAACCTTGACTGTTGTAGATCATTATTTACTCAGGATAGGTAAACCATTTGTATAGTGTAACCTTGACTGTTGTAGATCATTATTTACTCAGGA
This sequence comes from Glandiceps talaboti, assembly GCF_964340395.1. Lineage (NCBI taxonomy): Eukaryota > Metazoa > Hemichordata > Enteropneusta > Spengelidae > Glandiceps > Glandiceps talaboti. The sequence continues at coordinate 81,839 of NW_027554290.1, forward strand.
TAGGTAAAACATTTGTATAGTGTAACCTTGACTGTTGTATATCATTATTTACTCAGGATAGGTAAACCATTTGTATAGTGTAACCTTGACTGTTGTAGATCATTATTTACTCAGGATAGGTAAAACATTTGTATAGTGTAACCTTGACTGTTGTAGATCATTATTTACTCAGGATAGGTAAAACATTTGTATAGTGTAACCTTGACTGTTGTAGATCATTATTTACTCAGGATAGGGAAAACATTTGTATAGTGTAACCTTGACTGTTGTAGATCATTATTTACTCAGGATAGGTAAAACATTTGTATAGTGTAACCTTGACTGTTGTAGATCATTATTTACCCAGGATAGGTAAAACATTTTGTATAGTGTAACCTTGACTGTTGTAGATCATTATTTACTCAGGATAGGTAAAACATTTGTATAGTGTAACCTTGACTGTTGTAGATCTCTATTTACTCAGGATAGGTAAAACATTTGACTGTATAGTTTAACCTTGACTGTTGTAGATCATTATTTACTCAGGATTGGTAAAACATTTGTATAGTGTAATCTTGACTGTTGTAGATCATTATTTACTCAGGATAGGTAAACCATTTGTATAGTGTAACCTTGACTGTTGTAGATCATTCTTTACTCAGGATAGGTAAAACATTTGTATAGTGTAACCTTGACTGTTGCAGATCATTATTTACTCAGGATAGGTAAAACATTTGTATAGTGTAACCTTGACTGTTGTAGATCATTATTTACTCAGGATAGGTAAACCATTTGTATAGTGTTAACTTTGACTGTTGTAGATAATTATTTACTCAGGATAGGTAAACCATTTGTATAGTGTAACCTTGACTGTTGTAGATCATTATTTACTCAGGAGAGGTAAAACATTTGTATAGTGTAACCTTGACTGTTGTAGATCATTATTTACTCAGGATAGGTAAAACATTTGTATAGTGTAACCTTGACTGTTGTAGATCATTATTTACTCAGGATAGGTAAAACATTTGTATAGTGTAACCTTGACTGTTGTAGATCATTATTTACTCAGGATAGGTAAAACATTTGTATACTGTAACCTTGACTGTTGTAGATCATCATTTACTCAGGATAGGTAAAACATTTGTATACTGTAACCTTGACTGTTGTAGATCATTATTTACCCAGGATAGGTAAACCATTTGTATAGTGTAACCTTGACTGTTGTAGATCATTATTTACTCAGGATAGGTAAAACATTTGTATAGTGTAACCTTGACTGTTGTAGATCATTATTTACTCAGGATAGGTAAACCATTTGTATAGTGTAACCTTGACTGTTGTAGATCATTATTTACCCAGGATAGGTAAAACATTTGTATAGTGTAACCTTGACTGTTGTAGATCATTATTTACTCAGGATAGGTAAAACATTTGTATAGTGTAACCTTGACTGTTGTAGATCATTATTTACTCAGGATAGGTAAAACATTTGTATAGTGTAACCTTGACTGTTGTAGATCATTATTTACCCAGGATAGGTAAAACATTTGTATAGTGTAACCTTGACTGTTGTACATCATTATTTACTCAGGATAGGTAAAACATTTGTATAGTGTAACCTTGACTGTTGTAGATCATTATTTACTCAGGATAGGTAAAACATTTGTATAGTGTAACCTTGACTGTTGTAGATCATTATTTACTCAGGATAGGTAAACCATTTGTATAGTGTAACCTTGACTGTTGTAGATCTCTATTTACTCAGGATAGGTAAAACATTTGTATAGTGTAACCTTGACTGTTGTAGATCATTATTTACTCAGGATAGGTAAAACATTTGTATAGTGTAACCTTGACTGTTGTAGATCATTATTTACTCAGGATAGGTAAAACATTTGTATAGTGTAACCTTGACTGTTGTAGATCATTATTTACTCAGGATAGGTAAAACATTTGTATACTGTAACCTTGACTGTTGTAGATCATCATTTACTCAGGATAGGTAAAACATTTGTATACTGTAACCTTGACTGTTGTAGATCATTATTTACCCAGGATAGGTAAACCATTTGTATAGTGTAACCTTGACTGTTGTAGATCATTATTTACTCAGGATAGGTAAAACATTTGTATAGTGTAACCTTGACTGTTGTAGATCATTATTTACTCAGGATAGGTAAACCATTTGTATAGTGTAACCTTGACTGTTGTAGATCATTATTTACCCAGGATAGGTAAAACATTTGTATAGTGTAACCTTGACTGTTGTAGATCATTATTTACTCAGGATAGGTAAAACATTTGTATAGTGTAACCTTGACTGTTGTAGATCATTATTTACTCAGGATAGGTAAAACATTTGTATACTGTAACCTTGACTGTTGTAGATCATTATTTACCCAGGATAGGTAAAACATTTGTATAGTGTAACCTTGACTGTTGTACATCATTATTTACTCAGGATAGGTAAAACATTTGTATAGAGTAACCTTGACTGTTGTAGATCATTATTTACTCAGGATAGGTAAAACATTTGTATAGTGTAACCTTGACTGTTGTAGATCATTATTTACTTAGGATAGGTAAACCATTTGTATAGTGTAACCTTGACTGTTGTAGATCATTATTTACTCAGGATAGGTAAAACATTTGTATAGTGTAACCTTGACTGTTGTAGATCATTATTTACTCAGGATAGGTAAAACTTTTGTATAGTGTAACCTTGACTGTTGTAGATCATTATTTACTCAGGATAGGTAAAACATTTGTATAGTGTAACCTTGACTGTTGTAGATCATTATTTACTGAGGATAGGTAAAACATTTGTATAGTGTAACCTTGATAGTTGTAAGATCATTATTTACTCAGGATAGGTAAACCATTTGTATAGTGTAACCTTGACTGTTGTAGATCATTATTTACTCAGGATAGGTAAAACATTTGTATAGTGTAATCTTGACTGTTGTAGATCATTATTTACTCAGGATAGGTAAAACATTTGTATAGTGTAACCTTGACAGTTGTAGATCATTATTTACTCAGGATAGGTAAAACATTTGTATAGTGTAACCTTGACTGTTGTAGATCATTATTTACTCAGGATAGGTAAACCATTTGTATACTGTAACCTTGACTGTTGTAGATCATTATTTACTCAGGATAGGTAAACCATTTGTATAGTGTAACCTTGACTGTTGTAGATCATTATTTACTCAGGATAGGTAAAACATTTGTATAGTGTAACCGTGACTGTTGTAGATCATTATTTACTCAGGATAGGTAAAACATTTGTATAGTGTAACCTTGACTGTTGTAGATCATTATTTACTCAGGATAGGTAAAACATTTGTATAGTGTAACCTTGACTGTTGTAGATCATTATTTACTCAGGATAGGTAAAACATTTGTTTAGTGTAACCTTGACTGTTGTAGATCATTATTTACCCAGGATAGGTAAAACATTTGTATAGTGTAACCTTGACTGTTGTACATCATTATTTACTCAGGATAGGTAAAACATTTGTATAGTGTAACCTTGACTGTTGTAGATCATTATTTACTCAGGATAGGTAAACCATTTGCATAGTGTAACCTTGACTGTTGTAGATCATTATTTACTCAGGATAGGTAAACCATTTGTATAGTGTAACCTTGACTGTTGTAGATCATTATTTACTCAGGATAGGTAAACCATTTGTATAGTGTAACCTTGACTGTTGTAGATCATTATTTACTCAGGATAGGTAAACCATTTGTATAGTGTAACCTTGACTGTTGTAGATCATTATTTACTCAGGATAGGTAAAACATTTGTATAGTGTAACCTTGACTGTTGTATATCATTATTTACTCAGGATAGGTAAACCATTTGTATAGTGTAACCTTGACTGTTGTAGATCATTATTTACTCAGGATAGGTAAAACATTTGTATAGTGTAACCTTGACTGTTGTAGATCATTATTTACTCAGGATAGGTAAAACATTTGTATAGTGTAACCTTGACTGTTGTAGATCATTATTTACTCAGGATAGGTAAAACATTTGTATAGTGTAACCTTGACTGTTGTAGATCATTATTTACTCAGGATAGGTAAAACATTTGTATAGTGTAACCTTGACTGTTGTAGATCATTATTTACCCAGGATAGGTAAAACATTTTGTATAGTGTAACCTTGACTGTTGTAGATCATTATTTACTCAGGATAGGTAAAACATTTGTATAGTGTAACCTTGACTGTTGTAGATCTCTATTTACTCAGGATAGGTAAAACATTTGACTGTATAGTGTAACCTTGACTGTTGTAGATCATTATTTACTCAGGATAGGTAAAACTTTTGTATAGTGTAACCTTGACTGTTGTAGATCATTATTTACTCAGGATAGGTAAAACATTTGTATAGTGTAACCTTGACTGTTGTAGATCATTATTTACTCAGGATAGGTAAAACATTTGTATACTGTAACCTTGACTGTTGTAGATCATTATTTACTCAGGATAGGTAAACCATTTGTATAGTGTAACCTTGACTGTTGTAGATCATTATTTACTCAGGATAGGTAAACCATTTGTATAGTGTAACCTTGACTGTTGTAGATCATTATTTACCCAGGATAGGTAAAACATTTGTATAGTGTAACCTTGACTGTTGTAGATCATTATTTACTCAGGATAGGTAAACCATTTGTATAGTGTAACCTTGACTGTTGTAGATCATTATTTACTCAGGATAGGTAAACCATTTGTATAGTGTAACCTTGACTGTTGTAGATCATTATTTACTCAGGATAGGTAAACCATTTGTATAGTGTAACCTTGACTGTTGTAGATCATTATTTACTCAGGATAGGTAAACCATTTGCATAGTGTAACCTTGACTGTTGTAGATCATTATTTACTCAGGATAGGTAAAACATTTGCATAGTGTAACCTTGACTGTTGTATATCATTATTTACTCAGGATAGGTAAACCATTTGTATAGTGTAACCTTGACTGTTGTAGATCATTATTTACTCAGGATAGGTAAAACATTTGTATAGTGTAACCTTGACTGTTGTAGATCATTATTTACTCAGGATAGGTAAAACATTTGTATAGTGTAACCTTGACTGTTGTAGATCATTATTTACTCAGGATAGGTAAAACATTTGTATAGTGTAACCTTGACTGTTGTAGATCATTATTTACTCAGGATAGGTAAAACATTTGTATAGTGTAACCTTGACTGTTGTAGATCATTATTTACCCAGGATAGGTAAAACATTTTGTATAGTGTAACCTTGACTGTTGTAGATCATTATTTACTCAGGATAGGTAAAACATTTGTATAGTGTAACCTTGACTGTTGTAGATCTCTATTTACTCAGGATAGGTAAAACATTTGACTGTATAGTGTAACCTTGACTGTTGTAGATCATTATTTACTCAGGATAGGTAAAACTTTTGTATAGTGTAACCTTGACTGTTGTAGATCATTATTTACTCAGGATAGGTAAAACATTTGTATAGTGTAACCTTGACTGTTGTAGATCATTATTTACTCAGGATAGGTAAACCATTTGTATACTGTAACCTTGACTGTTGTAGATCATTATTTACTCAGGATAGGTAAACCATTTGTATAGTGTAACCTTGACTGTTGTAGATCATTATTTACTCAGGATAGGTAAAACATTTGTATAGTGTAATCTTGACTGTTGTAGATCATTATTTACTCAGGATAGGTAAAACATTTGTATAGTGTAATCTTGACTGTTGTAGATCATTATTTACTCAGGATAGGTAAACCATTTGTATAGTGTAACCTTGACTGTTGTAGATCATTCTTTACTCAGGATAGGTAAAACATTTGTATAGTGTAACCTTGACTGTTGTAGATCATTATTTACTCAGGATAGGTAAAACATTTGTATAGTGTAACCTTGACTGTTGTAGATCATTATGTACTCAGGATAGGTAAACCATTTGTATAGTGTTAACTTTGACTGTTGTAGATCATTATTTACTCAGGATAGGTAAACCATTTGTATAGTGTAACCTTGACTGTTGTAGATCATTATTTACTCAGGATAGGTAAAACATTTGTATAGTGTAACCTTGACTGTTGTAGATCATTATTTACTCAGGATAGGTAAACCATTTGTATAGTGTAACCTTGACTGTTGTAGATCATTATTTACTCAGGATAGGTAAAACATTTGTATACTGTAAACTTGACTGTTGTAGATCATCATTTACTCAGGATAGGTAAAACATTTGTATACTGTAACCTTGACTGTTGTAGATCATTATTTACCCAGGATAGGTAAACCATTTGTATAGTGTAACCTTGACTGTTGTAGATCATTATTTACTCAGGATAGGTAAAACATTTGTATAGTGTAACCTTGACTGTTGTAGATCATTATTTACTCAGGATAGGTAAACCATTTGTATAGTGTAACCTTGACTGTTGTAGATCATTATTTACCCAGGATAGGTAAAACATTTGTATAGTGTAACCTTGACTGTTGTAGATCATTATTTACTCAGGATAGGTAAAACATTTGTATAGTGTAACCTTGACTGTTGTAGATCATTATTTACTCAGGATAGGTAAAACATTTGTATAGTGTAACCTTGACTGTTGTAGATCATTATTTACCCAGGATAGGTAAAACATTTGTATAGTGTAACCTTGACTGTTGTACATCATTATTTACTCAGGATAGGTAAAACATTTGTATAGTGTAACCTTGACTGTTGTAGATCATTATTTACTCAGGATAGGTAAAACATTTGTATAGTGTAACCTTGACTGTTGTAGATCATTATTTACTCAGGATAGGTAAACCATTTGTATAGTGTAACTTTGACTGTTGTAGATCTCTATTTACTCAGGATAGGTAAAACATTTGTATAGTGTAACCTTGACTGTTGTAGATCATTATTTACTCAGGATAGGTAAAACATTTGTATAGTGTAACCTTGACTGTTGTAGATCATTATTTACTCAGGATAGGTAAAACATTTGTATAGTGTAACCTTGACTGTTGTAGATCATTATTTACTCAGGATAGGTAAAACATTTGTATAGTGTAACCTTGACTGTTGTAGATCATTATTTACCCAGGATAGGTAAAACATTTTGTATAGTGTAACCTTGACTGTTGTAGATCATTATTTACTCAGGATAGGTAAAACATTTGTATAGTGTAACCTTGACTGTTGTAGATCTCTATTTACTCAGGATAGGTAAAACATTTGACTGTATAGTGTAACCTTGACTGTTGTAGATCATTATTTACTCAGGATAGGTAAAACTTTTGTATAGTGTAACCTTGACTGTTGTAGATCATTATTTACTCAGGATAGGTAAAACATTTGTATAGTGTAACCTTGACTGTTGTAGATCATTATTTACTCAGGATAGGTAAAACATTTGTATACTGTAACCTTGACTGTTGTAGATCATTATTTACTCAGGATAGGTAAACCATTTGTATAGTGTAACCTTGACTGTTGTAGATCATTATTTACTCAGGATAGGTAAAACATTTGTATAGTGTAATCTTGACTGTTGTAGATCATTATTTACTCAGGATAGGTAAAACATTTGTATAGTGTAATCTTGACTGTTGTAGATCATTATTTACTCAGGATAGGTAAACCATTTGTATAGTGTAACCTTGACTGTTGTAGATCATTATTTACCCAGGATAGGTAAAACATTTGTATAGTGTAACCTTGACTGTTGTAGATCATTATTTACTCAGGATAGGTAAACCATTTGTATAGTGTAACCTTGACTGTTGTAGATCATTATTTACTCAGGATAGGTAAACCATTTGTATAGTGTAACCTTGACTGTTGTAGATCATTATTTACTCAGGATAGGTAAACCATTTGTATAGTGTAACCTTGACTGTTGTAGATCATTATTTACTCAGGATAGGTAAACCATTTGCATAGTGTAACCTTGACTGTTGTAGATCATTATTTACTCAGGATAGGTAAAACATTTGCATAGTGTAACCTTGACTGTTGTATATCATTATTTACTCAGGATAGGTAAACCATTTGTATAGTGTAACCTTGACTGTTGTAGATCATTATTTACTCAGGATAGGTAAAACATTTGTATAGTGTAACCTTGACTGTTGTAGATCATTATTTACTCAGGATAGGTAAAACATTTGTATAGTGTAACCTTGACTGTTGTAGATCATTATTTACTCAGGATAGGTAAAACATTTGTATAGTGTAACCTTGACTGTTGTAGATCATTATTTACTCAGGATAGGTAAAACATTTGTATAGTGTAACCTTGACTGTTGTAGATCATTATTTACCCAGGATAGGTAAAACATTTTGTATAGTGTAACCTTGACTGTTGTAGATCATTATTTACTCAGGATAGGTAAAACATTTGTATAGTGTAACCTTGACTGTTGTAGATCTCTATTTACTCAGGATAGGTAAAACATTTGACTGTATAGTGTAACCTTGACTGTTGTAGATCATTATTTACTCAGGATAGGTAAAACTTTTGTATAGTGTAACCTTGACTGTTGTAGATCATTATTTACTCAGGATAGGTAAAACATTTGTATAGTGTAACCTTGACTGTTGTAGATCATTATTTACTCAGGATAGGTAAACCATTTGTATACTGTAACCTTGACTGTTGTAGATCATTATTTACTCAGGATAGGTAAACCATTTGTATAGTGTAACCTTGACTGTTGTAGATCATTATTTACTCAGGATAGGTAAAACATTTGTATAGTGTAATCTTGACTGTTGTAGATCATTATTTACTCAGGATAGGTAAAACATTTGTATAGTGTAATCTTGACTGTTGTAGATCATTATTTACTCAGGATAGGTAAACCATTTGTATAGTGTAACCTTGACTGTTGTAGATCATTCTTTACTCAGGATAGGTAAAACATTTGTATAGTGTAACCTTGACTGTTGCAGATCATTATTTACTCAGGATAGGTAAAACATTTGTATAGTGTAACCTTGACTGTTGTAGATCATTATGTACTCAGGATAGGTAAACCATTTGTATAGTGTTAACTTTGACTGTTGTAGATCATTATTTACTCAGGATAGGTAAACCATTTGTATAGTGTAACCTTGACTGTTGTAGATCATTATTTACTCAGGATAGGTAAAACATTTGTATAGTGTAACCTTGACTGTTGTAGATCATTATTTACTCAGGATAGGTAAACCATTTGTATAGTGTAACCTTGACTGTTGTAGATCATTATTTACTCAGGATAGGTAAAACATTTGTATACTGTAAACTTGACTGTTGTAGATCATCATTTACTCAGGATAGGTAAAACATTTGTATACTGTAACCTTGACTGTTGTAGATCATTATTTACCCAGGATAGGTAAACCATTTGTATAGTGTAACCTTGACTGTTGTAGATCATTATTTACTCAGGATAGGTAAAACATTTGTATAGTGTAACCTTGACTGTTGTAGATCATTATTTACCCAGGATAGGTAAAACATTTTGTATAGTGTAACCTTGACTGTTGTAGATCATTATTTACTCAGGATAGGTAAAACATTTGTATAGTGTAACCTTGACTGTTGTAGATCTCTATTTACTCAGGATAGGTAAAACATTTGACTGTATAGTGTAACCTTGACTGTTGTAGATCATTATTTACTCAGGATAGGTAAAACATTTGTATAGTGTAACCTTGACTGTTGTAGATCATTATTTACTCAGGATAGGTAAAACATTTGTATACTGTAACCTTGACTGTTGTAGATCATTATTTACTCAGGATAGGTAAACCATTTGTATAGTGTAACCTTGACTGTTGTAGATCATTATTTACTCAGGATAGGTAAAACATTTGTATAGTGTAATCTTGACTGTTGTAGATCATTATTTACTCAGGATAGGTAAAACATTTGTATAGTGTAATCTTGACTGTTGTAGATCATTATTTACTCAGGATAGGTAAACCATTTGTATAGTGTAACCTTGACTGTTGTAGATCATTATTTACCCAGGATAGGTAAAACATTTGTATAGTGTAACCTTGACTGTTGTAGATCATTATTTACTCAGGATAGGTAAACCATTTGTATAGTGTAACCTTGACTGTTGTAGATCATTATTTACTCAGGATAGGTAAACCATTTGTATAGTGTAACCTTGACTGTTGTAGATCATTATTTACTCAGGATAGGTAAACCATTTGTATAGTGTAACCTTGACTGTTGTAGATCATTATTTACTCAGGATAGGTAAACCATTTGCATAGTGTAACCTTGACTGTTGTAGATCATTATTTACTCAGGATAGGTAAAACATTTGCATAGTGTAACCTTGACTGTTGTATATCATTATTTACTCAGGATAGGTAAACCATTTGTATAGTGTAACCTTGACTGTTGTAGATCATTATTTACTCAGGATAGGTAAAACATTTGTATAGTGTAACCTTGACTGTTGTAGATCATTATTTACTCAGGATAGGTAAAACATTTGTATAGTGTAACCTTGACTGTTGTAGATCATTATTTACTCAGGATAGGTAAAACATTTGTATAGTGTAACCTTGACTGTTGTAGATCATTATTTACTCAGGATAGGTAAAACATTTGTATAGTGTAACCTTGACTGTTGTAGATCATTATTTACCCAGGATAGGTAAAACATTTTGTATAGTGTAACCTTGACTGTTGTAGATCATTATTTACTCAGGATAGGTAAAACATTTGTATAGTGTAACCTTGACTGTTGTAGATCTCTATTTACTCAGGATAGGTAAAACATTTGACTGTATAGTGTAACCTTGACTGTTGTAGATCATTATTTACTCAGGATAGGTAAAACTTTTGTATAGTGTAACCTTGACTGTTGTAGATCATTATTTACTCAGGATAGGTAAAACATTTGTATAGTGTAACCTTGACTGTTGTAGATCATTATTTACTCAGGATAGGTAAACCATTTGTATACTGTAACCTTGACTGTTGTAGATCATTATTTACTCAGGATAGGTAAACCATTTGTATAGTGTAACCTTGACTGTTGTAGATCATTATTTACTCAGGATAGGTAAAACATTTGTATAGTGTAATCTTGACTGTTGTAGATCATTATTTACTCAGGATAGGTAAAACATTTGTATAGTGTAATCTTGACTGTTGTAGATCATTATTTACTCAGGATAGGTAAACCATTTGTATAGTGTAACCTTGACTGTTGTAGATCATTCTTTACTCAGGATAGGTAAAACATTTGTATAGTGTAACCTTGACTGTTGCAGATCATTATTTACTCAGGATAGGTAAAACATTTGTATAGTGTAACCTTGACTGTTGTAGATCATTATGTACTCAGGATAGGTAAACCATTTGTATAGTGTTAACTTTGACTGTTGTAGATCATTATTTACTCAGGATAGGTAAACCATTTGTATAGTGTAACCTTGACTGTTGTAGATCATTATTTACTCAGGATAGGTAAAACATTTGTATAGTGTAACCTTGACTGTTGTAGATCATTATTTACTCAGGATAGGTAAACCATTTGTATAGTGTAACCTTGACTGTTGTAGATCATTATTTACTCAGGATAGGTAAAACATTTGTATACTGTAAACTTGACTGTTGTAGATCATCATTTACTCAGGATAGGTAAAACATTTGTATACTGTAACCTTGACTGTTGTAGATCATTATTTACCCAGGATAGGTAAACCATTTGTATAGTGTAACCTTGACTGTTGTAGATCATTATTTACTCAGGATAGGTAAAACATTTGTATAGTGTAACCTTGACTGTTGTAGATCATTATTTACTCAGGATAGGTAAACCATTTGTATAGTGTAACCTTGACTGTTGTAGATCATTATTTACCCAGGATAGGTAAAACATTTGTATAGTGTAACCTTGACTGTTGTAGATCATTATTTACTCAGGATAGGTAAAACATTTGTATAGTGTAACCTTGACTGTTGTAGATCATTATTTACTCAGGATAGGTAAAACATTTGTATAGTGTAACCTTGACTGTTGTAGATCATTATTTACCCAGGATAGGTAAAACATTTGTATAGTGTAACCTTGACTGTTGTACATCATTATTTACTCAGGATAGGTAAAACATTTGTATAGTGTAACCTTGACTGTTGTAGATCATTATTTACTCAGGATAGGTAAAACATTTGTATAGTGTAACCTTGACTGTTGTAGATCATTATTTACTCAGGATAGGTAAACCATTTGTATAGTGTAACTTTGACTGTTGTAGATCTCTATTTACTCAGGATAGGTAAAACATTTGTATAGTGTAACCTTGACTGTTGTAGATCATTATTTACTCAGGATAGGTAAAACATTTGTATAGTGTAACCTTGACTGTTGTAGATCATTATTTACTCAGGATAGGTAAAACATTTGTATAGTGTAACCTTGACTGTTGTAGATCATTATTTACTCAGTATAGGTAAAACATTTGTATACTGTAACCTTGACTGTTGTAGATCATCATTTACTCAGGATAGGTAAAACATTTGTATACTGTAACCTTGACTGTTGTAGATCATTATTTACCCAGGATAGGTAAACCATTTGTATAGTGTAACCTTGACTGTTGTAGATCATTATTTACTCAGGATAGGTAAAACATTTGTATAGTGTAACCTTGACTGTTGTAGATCATTATTTACTCAGGATAGGTAAACCATTTGTATAGTGTAACCTTGACTGTTGTAGATCATTATTTACCCAGGATAGGTAAAACATTTGTATAGTGTAACCTTGACTGTTGTAGATCATTATTTACTCAGGATAGGTAAAACATTTGTATAGTGTAACCTTGACTGTTGTAGATCATTATTTACTCAGGATAGGTAAAACATTTGTATAGTGTAACCTTGACTGTTGTAAGATCATTATTTACTCAGGATAGGTAAACCATTTGTATAGTGTAACCTTGACTGTTGTAGATCATTATTTACTCAGGATAGGTAAAACATTTGTATAGTGTAATCTTGACTGTTGTAGATCATTATTTACTCAGGATAGGTAAAACATTTGTATAGTGTAACCTTGACAGTTGTAGATAATTATTTACTCAGGATAGGTAAACCATTTGTATAGTGTAACCTTGACTGTTGTAGATCATTATTTACTCAGGATAGGTAAACCATTTGTATAGTGTAACCTTGACTGTTGTAGATCATTATTTACTCAGGATAGGTAAACCATTTGTATAGTGTAACCTTGACTGTTGTAGATCATTATTTACTCAGGATAGGTAAACCATTTGTATAGTGTAACCTTGACTGTTGTAGATCATTATTTACTCAGCCTAGGTAAAACATTTGTATAGTGTAACCTTGACTGTTGTAGATCATTATTTACTCAGGATAGGTAAAACATTTGTATAGTGTAACCTTGACTGTTGTAGATCATTATTTACCCAGGATAGGTAAAACATTTTGTATAGTGTAACTTTGACTGTTGTAGATCATTATTTACCCAGGATAGGTAAACCATTTGTATAGTGTAACCTTGACTGTTGTAGATCATTATTTACCCAGGATAGGTAAAACATTTGTATAGTGTAACCTTGACTGTTGTAGATCATTATTTACTCAGGATAGGTAAAACATTTGTATAGTGTAACCTTGACTGTTGTAGATCATTATTTACTCAGGATAGGTAAAACATTTGTATAGTGTAACCTTGACTGTTGTAGATCATTATTTACCCAGGATAGGTAAAACATTTTCAAGTGTAACCTTGACTGTTGTACATCATTATTTACTCAGTATAGGTAAAACATTTGTATAGTGTAACCTTGACTGTTGTAGATCATTATTTACTCAGGATAGGTAAAACATTTGTATAGTGTAACCTTGACTGTTGTAGATCATTATTTACTCAGGATAGGTAAACCATTTGTATAGTGTAACCTTGACTGTTGTAGATCTCTATTTACTCAGGATAGGTAAAACATTTGTATAGTGTAACCTTGACTGTTGTAGATCATTATTTACTCAGGATAGGTAAAACTTTTGTATAGTGTAACCTTGACTGTTGTAGATCATTATTTACTCAGGATAGGTAAAACATTTGTATAGTGTAACCTTGACTGTTGTAGATCATTATTTACTCAGGATAGGTAAAACATTTGTATAGTGTAACCTTGACTGTTGTAAGATCATTATTTACTCAGGATAGGTAAACCATTTGTATAGTGTAACCTTGACTGTTGTAGATCATTATTTACTCAGGATAGGTAAAACATTTGTATAGTGTAATCTTGACTGTTGTAGATCATTATTTACTCAGGATAGGTAAAACATTTGTATAGTGTAACCTTGACTGTTGTAGATCATTATTTACTCAGGATAGGTAAAACATTTGTATAGTGTAACCTTGACTGTTGTAGATCATTATTTACTCAGGATAGGTAAAACATTTGTATAGTGTAACCTTGACTGTTGTAGATCATTATTTACCCAGGATAGGTAAAACATTTTGTATAGTGTAACCTTGACTGTTGTAGATCATTATTTACTCAGGATAGGTAAAACATTTGTATAGTGTAACCTTGACTGTTGTAGATCTCTATTTACTCAGGATAGGTAAAACATTTGACTGTATAGTGTAACCTTGACTGTTGTAGATCATTATTTACTCAGGATAGGTAAAACATTTGTATAGTGTAACCTTGACTGTTGTAGATCATTATTTACTCAGGATAGGTAAAACATTTGTATACTGTAACCTTGACTGTTGTAGATCATTATTTACTCAGGATAGGTAAACCATTTGTATAGTGTAACCTTGACTGTTGTAGATCATTATTTACTCAGGATAGGTAAAACATTTGTATAGTGTAATCTTGACTGTTGTAGATCATTATTTACTCAGGATAGGTAAACCATTTGTATAGTGTAACCTTGACTGTTGTAGATCATTCTTTACTCAGGATAGGTAAAACATTTGTATAGTGTAACCTTGACTGTTGCAGATCATTATTTACTCAGGATAGGTAAAACATTTGTATTGTGTAACCTTGACTGTTGTAGATCATTATTTACTCAGGATAGGTAAACCATTTGTATAGTGTTAACTTTGACTGTTGTAGATCATTATTTACTCAGGATAGGTAAACCATTTGTATAGTGTAACCTTGACTGTTGTAGATCATTATTTACTCAGGAGAGGTAAAACATTTGTATAGTGTAACCTTGACTGTTGTAGATCATTATTTACTCAGGATAGGTAAAACATTTGTATAGTGTAACCTTGACTGTTGTAGATCATTATTTACTCAGGATAGGTAAAACATTTGTATAGTGTAACCTTGACTGTTGTAGATCATTATTTACTCAGGATAGGTAAAACATTTGTATACTGTAACCTTGACTGTTGTAGATCATCATTTACTCAGGATAGGTAAAACATTTGTATACTGTAACCTTGACTGTTGTAGATCATTATTTACCCAGGATAGGTAAACCATTTGTATAGTGTAACCTTGACTGTTGTAGATCATTATTTACTCAGGATAGGTAAAACATTTGTATAGTGTAACCTTGACTGTTGTAGATCATTATTTACTCAGGATAGGTAAACCATTTGTATAGTGTAACCTTGACTGTTGTAGATCATTATTTACCCAGGATAGGTAAAACATTTGTATAGTGTAACCTTGACTGTTGTAGATCATTATTTACTCAGGATAGGTAAAACATTTGTATAGTGTAACCTTGACTGTTGTAGATCATTATTTACTCAGGATAGGTAAAACATTTGTATAGTGTAACCTTGACTGTTGTAGATCATTATTTACTCAGGATAGGTAAACCATTTGTATAGTGTAACCTTGACTGTTGTAGATCTCTATTTACTCAGGATAGGTAAAACATTTGTATAGTGTAACCTTGACTGTTGTAGATCATTATTTACTCAGGATAGGTAAAACATTTGTATAGTGTAACCTTGACTGTTGTAGATCATTATTTACTCAGGATAGGTAAAACATTTGTATACTGTAACCTTGACTGATGTAGATCATCATTTACTCAGGATAGGTAAAACATTTGTATACTGTAACCTTGACTGTTGTAGATCATTATTTACCCAGGATAGGTAAACCATTTGTATAGTGTAACCTTGACTGTTGTAGATCATTATTTACTCAGGATAGGTAAAACATTTGTATAGTGTAACCTTGACTGTTGTAGATCATTATTTACTCAGGATAGGTAAACCATTTGTATAGTGTAACCTTGACTGTTGTAGATCATTATTTACCCAGGATAGGTAAAACATTTGTATAGTGTAACCTTGACTGTTGTAGATCATTATTTACTCAGGATAGGTAAAACATTTGTATAGTGTAACCTTGACTGTTGTAGATCATTATTTACTCAGGATAGGTAAAACATTTGTATAGTGTAACCTTGACTGTTGTAGATCATTATTTACTCAGGATAGGTAAACCATTTGTATAGTGTAACCTTGACTGTTGTAGATCTCTATTTACTCAGGATAGGTAAAACAATTGTATAGTGTAACCTTGACTGTTGTAGATCATTATTTACTCAGGATAGGTAAAACATTTGTATAGTGTAACCTTGACTGTTGTAGATCATTATTTACTCAGGATAGGTAAAACATTTGTATAGTGTAACCTTGACTGTTGTAGATCATTATTTACTCAGGATAGGTAAAACATTTGTATACTGTAACCTTGACTGTTGTAGATCATCATTTACTCAGGATAGGTAAAACATTTGTATACTGTAACCTTGACTGTTGTAGATCATTATTTACCCAGGATAGGTAAACCATTTGTATAGTGTAACCTTGACTGTTGTAGATCATTATTTACTCAGGATAGGTAAAACATTTGTATAGTGTAACCTTGACTGTTGTAGATCATTATTTACTCAGGATAGGTAAACCATTTGCATAGTGTAACCTTGACTGTTGTAGATCATTATTTACCCAGGATAGGTAAAACATTTGTATAGTGTAACCTTGACTGTTGTAGATCATTATTTACTCAGGATAGGTAAAACATTTGTATAGTGTAACCTTGACTGTTGTAGATCATTATTTACTAAGGATAGGTAAAACATTTGTATAGTGTAACCTTGACTGTTGTAGATCATTATTTACCCAGGATAGGTAAAACATTTGTATAGTGTAACCTTGACTGTTGTACATCATTATTTACTCAGGATAGGTAAAACATTTGTATAGTGTAACCTTGACTGTTGTAGATCATTATTTACTCAGGATAGGTAAAACATTTGTATAGTGTAACCTTGACTGTTGTAGATCATTATTTACTCAGGATAGGTAAACCATTTGTATAGTGTAACCTTGACTGTTGTAGATCTCTATTTACTCAGGATAGGTAAAACATTTGTATAGTGTAACCTTGACTGTTGTAGATCATTATTTACTCAGGATAGGTAAAACTTTTGTATAGTGTAACCTTGACTGTTGTAGATCATTATTTACTCAGGATAGGTAAAACATTTGTATAGTGTAACCTTGACTGTTGTAGATCATTATTTACTCAGGATAGTTAAAACATTTGTATAGTGTAACCTTGACTGTTGTAAGATCATTATTTACTCAGGATAGGTAAACCATTTGTATAGTGTAACCTTGACTGTTGTAGATCATTATTTACTCAGGATAGGTAAAACATTTGTATAGTGTAATCTTGACTGTTGTAGATCATTATTTACTCAGGATAGGTAAAACATTTGTATAGTGTAACCTTGACAGTTGTAGATCATTATTTACTCAGGATAGGTAAAACATTTGTATAGTGTAACCTTGACTGTTGTAGATCATTATTTACTCAGGATAGGTAAACCATTTGTATACTGTAACCTTGACTGTTGTAGATCATTATTTACTCAGGATAGGTAAACCATTTGTATAGTGTAACCTTGACTGTTGTAGATCATTATTTACTCAGGATAGGTAAAACATTTGTATAGTGTAACCTTGACTGTTGTAGATCATTATTTACTCAGGATAGGTAAAACATTTGTATAGTGTAACCTTGACTGTTGTAGATCATTATTTACTCAGGATAGGTAAAACATTTGTATAGTGTAACCTTGACTGTTGTAGATCATTATTTACTCAGGATAGGTAAAACATTTGTATAGTGTAACCTTGACTGTTGTAGATCATTATTTACCCAGGATAGGTAAAACATTTGTATAGTGTAACCTTGACTGTTGTACATCATTATTTACTCAGGATAGGTAAAACATTTGTATAGTGTAACCTTGACTGTTGTAGATCATTATTTACTCAGGATAGGTAAACCATTTGTATAGTGTAACCTTGACTGTTGTAGATCATTATTTACTCAGGATAGGTAAACCATTTGTATAGTGTAACCTTGACTGTTGTAGATCATTATTTACTCAGGATAGGTAAACCATTTGTATAGTGTAACCTTGACTGTTGTAGATCATTATTTACTCAGGATAGGTAAACCATTTGTATAGTGTAACCTTGACTGTTGTAGATCATTATTTACTCAGGATAGGTAAAACATTTGTATAGTGTAACCTTGACTGTTGTATATCATTATTTACTCAGGATAGGTAAACCATTTGTATAGTGTAACCTTGACTGTTGTAGATCATTATTTACTCAGGATAGGTAAAACATTTGTATAGTGTAACCTTGACTGTTGTAGATCATTATTTACTCAGGATAGGTAAACCATTTGTATAGTGTAACCTTGACTGTTGTAGATCATTATTTACTCAGGATAGGTAAAACATTTGTATAGTGTAACCTTGACTGTTGTAGATCATTATTTACTCAGGATAGGTAAAACATTTGTATAGTGTAACCTTGACTGTTGTAGATCATTATTTACCCAGGATAGGTAAAACATTTTGTATAGTGTAACCTTGACTGTTGTAGATCATTATTTACTCAGGATAGGTAAAACATTTGTATAGTGTAACCTTGACTGTTGTAGATCTCTATTTACTCAGGATAGGTAAAACATTTGACTGTATAGTGTAACCTTGACTGTTGTAGATCATTATTTACTCAGGATAGGTAAAACATTTGTATAGTGTAACCTTGACTGTTGTAGATCATTATTTACTCAGGATAGGTAAAACATTTGTATAGTGTAACCTTGACTGTTGTAGATCATTATTTACTCAGGATAGGTAAAACATTTGTATACTGTAACCTTGACTGTTGTAGATCATCATTTACTCAGGATAGGTAAAACATTTGTATACTGTAACCTTGACTGTTGTAGATCATTATTTACCCAGGATAGGTAAACCATTTGTATAGTGTAACCTTGACTGTTGTAGATCATTATTTACTCAGGATAGGTAAAACATTTGTATAGTGTAACCTTGACTGTTGTAGATCATTATTTACTCAGGATAGGTAAACCATTTGCATAGTGTAACCTTGACTGTTGTAGATCATTATTTACTCAGGATAGGTAAAACATTTGTATAGTGTAACCTTGACTGTTGTAGATCATTATTTACTCAGGATAGGTAAAACATTTGTATAGTGTAACCTTGACTGTTGTAGATCATTATTTACTAAGGATAGGTAAAACATTTGTATAGTGTAACCTTGACTGTTGTAGATCATTATTTACCCAGGATAGGTAAAACATTTGTATAGTGTAACCTTGACTGTTGTACATCATTATTTACTCAGGATAGGTAAAACATTTGTATAGTGTAACCTTGACTGTTGTAGATCATTATTTACTCAGGATAGGTAAAACATTTGTATAGTGTAACCTTGACTGTTGTAGATCATTATTTACTCAGGATAGGTAAACCATTTGTATAGTGTAACCTTGACTGTTGTAGATCTCTATTTACTCAGGATAGGTAAAACATTTGTATAGTGTAACCTTGACTGTTGTAGATCATTATTTACTCAGGATAGGTAAAACTTTTGTATAGTGTAACCTTGACTGTTGTAGATCATTATTTACTCAGGATAGGTAAAACATTTGTATAGTGTAACCTTGACTGTTGTAGATCATTATTTACTCAGGATAGTTAAAACATTTGTATAGTGTAACCTTGACTGTTGTAAGATCATTATTTACTCAGGATAGGTAAACCATTTGTATAGTGTAACCTTGACTGTTGTAGATCATTATTTACTCAGGATAGGTAAAACATTTGTATAGTGTAATCTTGACTGTTGTAGATCATTATTTACTCAGGATAGGTAAAACATTTGTATAGTGTAACCTTGACAGTTGTAGATCATTATTTACTCAGGATAGGTAAAACATTTGTATAGTGTAACCTTGACTGTTGTAGATCATTATTTACTCAGGATAGGTAAACCATTTGTATACTGTAACCTTGACTGTTGTAGATCATTATTTACTCAGGATAGGTAAACCATTTGTATAGTGTAACCTTGACTGTTGTAGATCATTATTTACTCAGGATAGGTAAAACATTTGTATAGTGTAACCTTGACTGTTGTAGATCATTATTTACTCAGGATAGGTAAAACATTTGTATAGTGTAACCTTGACTGTTGTAGATCATTATTTACTCAGGATAGGTAAAACATTTGTATAGTGTAACCTTGACTGTTGTAGATCATTATTTACTCAGGATAGGTAAAACATTTGTATAGTGTAACCTTGACTGTTGTAGATCATTATTTACCCAGGATAGGTAAAACATTTGTATAGTGTAACCTTGACTGTTGTACATCATTATTTACTCAGGATAGGTAAAACATTTGTATAGTGTAACCTTGACTGTTGTAGATCATTATTTACTCAGGATAGGTAAACCATTTGTATAGTGTAACCTTGACTGTTGTAGATCATTATTTACTCAGGATAGGTAAACCATTTGTATAGTGTAACCTTGACTGTTGTAGATCATTATTTACTCAGGATAGGTAAACCATTTGTATAGTGTAACCTTGACTGTTGTAGATCATTATTTACTCAGGATAGGTAAACCATTTGTATAGTGTAACCTTGACTGTTGTAGATCATTATTTACTCAGGATAGGTAAAACATTTGTATAGTGTAACCTTGACTGTTGTATATCATTATTTACTCAGGATAGGTAAACCATTTGTATAGTGTAACCTTGACTGTTGTAGATCATTATTTACTCAGGATAGGTAAAACATTTGTATAGTGTAACCTTGACTGTTGTAGATCATTATTTACTCAGGATAGGTAAACCATTTGTATAGTGTAACCTTGACTGTTGTAGATCATTATTTACTCAGGATAGGTAAAACATTTGTATAGTGTAACCTTGACTGTTGTAGATCATTATTTACTCAGGATAGGTAAAACATTTGTATAGTGTAACCTTGACTGTTGTAGATCATTATTTACCCAGGATAGGTAAAACATTTTGTATAGTGTAACCTTGACTGTTGTAGATCATTATTTACTCAGGATAGGTAAAACATTTGTATAGTGTAACCTTGACTGTTGTAGATCTCTATTTACTCAGGATAGGTAAAACATTTGACTGTATAGTGTAACCTTGACTGTTGTAGATCATTATTTACTCAGGATAGGTAAAACTTTTGTATAGTGTAACCTTGACTGTTGTAGATCATTATTTACTCAGGATAGGTAAAACATTTGTATAGTGTAACCTTGACTGTTGTAGATCATTATTTACTCAGGATAGGTAAAACATTTGTATACTGTAACCTTGACTGTTGTAGATCATTATTTACTCAGGATAGGTAAAACATTTGTATAGTGTAATCTTGACTGTTGTAGATCATTATTTACTCAGGATAGGTAAAACATTTGTATAGTGTAATCTTGACTGTTGTAGATCATTATTTACTCAGGATAGGTAAACCATTTGTATAGTGTAACCTTGACTGTTGTAGATCATTCTTTACTCAGGATAGGTAAAACATTTGTATAGTGTAACCTTGACTGTTGCAGATCATTATTTACTCAGGATAGGTAAAACATTTGTATAGTGTAACCTTGACTGTTGTAGATCATTATTTACTCAGGATAGGTAAACCATTTGTATAGTGTTAACTTTGACTGTTGTAGATCATTATTTACTCAGGATAGGTAAAACATTTGTATAGTGTAACCTTGACTGTTGTAGATCATTATTTACTCAGGATAGGTAAAACATTTGTATAGTGTAACCTTGACTGTTGTAGATCATTATTTACTCAGGATAGGTAAAACATTTGTATACTGTAACCTTGACTGTTGTAGATCATCATTTACTCAGGATAGGTAAAACATTTGTATACTGTAACCTTGACTGTTGTAGATCATTATTTACCCAGGATAGGTAAACCATTTGTATAGTGTAACCTTGACTGTTGTAGATCATTATTTACTCAGGATAGGTAAAACATTTGTATAGTGTAACCTTGACTGTTGTAGATCATTATTTACCCAGGATAGGTAAACCATTTGTATAGTGTAACCTTGACTGTTGTAGATCATTATTTACCCAGGATAGGTAAAACATTTGTATAGTGTAACCTTGAATGTTGTAGATCATTATTTACTCAGGATAGGTAAAACATTTGTATAGTGTAACCTTGACTGTTGTAGATCATTATTTACTCAGGATAGGTAAAACATTTGTATAGTGTAACCTTGACTGTTGTAGATCATTATTTACCCAGGATAGGTAAAACATTTGTATAGTGTAACCTTGACTGTTGTACATCATTATTTACTCAGGATAGGTAAAACATTTGTATAGTGTAACCTTGACTGTTGTAGATCATTATTTACACAGGATAGGTAAAACATTTGTATAGTGTTAACTTTGACTGTTGTAGATCATTATTTACTCAGGATAGGTAAAACATTTGTATAGTGTAACCTTGACTGTTGTAGATCATTATTTTCCCAGGATAGGTAAAACATTTGTATAGTGTAACCTTGACTGTTGTAGATCATTATTTACCCAGGATAGGTAAAACATTTGTATAGTGTAACCTTGACTGTTGTAGATCATTATTTACTCAGGATAGGTAAAACATTTGTATAGTGTAACCTTGACTGTTGTAGATCATTATTTACTCAGGATAGGTAAAACATTTGCATAGTGTAACCTTGACTGTTGTAGATCATTATTTACTCAGGATAGGTAAACCATTTGTATAGTGTAACCTTGACTGTTGTAGATCATTATTTACTCAGGATAGGTAAAACATTTGTATAGTGTAACCTTGACTGTTGTAGATCATTATGTACTCAGGATAGGTAAACCATTTGTATAGTGTAACCTTGACTGTTGTAGATCATTATTTACACAGGATAGGTAAAACATTTGTATAGTGTAACCTTGACTGTTGTAGATCATTATTTACTCAGGATAGGTAAAACATTTGTATAGTGTAACCTTGACTGTTGTACATCATTATTTACTCAGGATAGGTAAACCATTTGTATAGTGTACCCTTGACTGTTGTAGATCATTATTTACTCAGGATAGGTAAAACATTTGTATAGTGTAACCTTGACTGTTGTAGATCATTATTTACTCAGGATAGGTAAAACATTTGTATAGTGTAACCTTGACTGTTGTAGATCATTATTTACTCAGGATAGGTAAACCATTTGTATAGTGTAACCTTGACTGTTGTAGATCATTATTTACTCAGGATAGGTAAACCATTTGTATAGTGTAACCTTGACTGTTGTAGATCATTATTTACTCAGGATAGGTAAACCATTTGTTTAGTGTAACCTTGACTGTTGTAGATCATTATTTACTCAGGATAGGTAAAACATTTGTATAGTGTAACCTTGACTGTTGTAGATCATTATTTACTCAGGATAGGTAAAACATTTGTATAGTGTAACCTAGACTGTTGTAGATCATTATTTACTCAGGATAGGTAAAACATTTGTATAGTGTAACCTTGACTGTTGTAGATCATTATGTACTCAGGATAGGTAAAACATTTGTATAGTGTAACCTTGACTGTTGTAGATCATTATTTACCCAGGATAGGTAAAACATTTTGTATAGTGTAACCTTGACTGTTGTAGATCATTATTTACTCAGGATAGGTAAAACATTTGTATAGTGTAACCTTGACTGTTGTAGATCATTATTTACTCAGGATAGGTAAAACATTTGTATACTGTAACCTTGACTGTTGTAGATCATTATTTACTCAGGATAGGTAAAACATTTGTATACTGTAACCTTGACTGTTGTAGATCATTATTTACTCAGGATAGGTAAAACATTTGTATAGTGTAACCTTGACTGTTGTAGATCATTATTTACTCAGGATAGGTAAAACATTTGTATAGTGTAACCTTGACTGTTGTAGATCATTATTTACTCAGGATAGGTAAAACATTTGTATAGTGTAACCTTGACTGTTGTAGATCATTATTTACTCAGGATAGGTAAACCATTTGTATAGTGTAACCTTGACTGTTGTAGATCATTATTTACCCAGGATAGGTAAAACATTTGTATAGTGTAACCTTGACTGTTGTAGATCATTATTTACTCAGGATAGGTAAAACATTTGTATAGTGTAACCTTGACTGTTGTAGATCATTATTTACCCAGGATAGGTAAAACATTTGTATAGTGTAACCTTGACTGTTGTAGATCATTATTTACCCAGGATAGGTAAAACATTTGTATAGTGTAACCTTGACTGTTGTAGATCATTATTTACTCAGGATAGGTAAAACATTTGTATAGTGTAACCTTGACTGTTGTAGATCATTATTTACTCAGGATAGGTAAAACATTTGTATAGTGTAACCTTGACTGTTGTAGATCATTATTTACTCAGGATAGGTAAACCATTTGTATAGTGTAACCTTGACTGTTGTAGATCATTATTTACTCAGGATAGGTAAACCATTTGTATAGTGTAACCTTGACTGTTGTAGATCATTATGTACTCAGGATAGGTAAAACATTTGTATAGTGTAACCTTGACTGTTGTAGATCATTATTTACTCAGGATAGGTAAAACATTAGTATAGTGTAACCTTGACTGTTGTACATCATTATTTACTCAGGATAGGTAAAACATTTGTATAGTGTAACCTTGACTGTTGTAGATCATTATGTACTCAGGATAGGTAAACCATTTGTATAGTGTAACCTTGACTGTTGTAGATCATTATTTACTCAGGATAGGTAAACCATTTGTATAGTGTAACCTTGACTGTTGTAGATCATTATTTACTCAGGATAGGTAAACCATTTGTATAGTGTAACCTTGACTGTTGTAGATCATTATTTTCCCAGGATAGGTAAAACATTTGTATAGTGTAACCTTGACTGTTGTAGATCATTATTTACCCAGGATAGGTAAAACATTTGTATAGTGTAACCTTGACTGTTGTAGATCATTATTTACTCAGGATAGGTAAAACATTTGTATAGTGTAACCTTGACTGTTGTAGATCATTATTTACTCAGGATAGGTAAAACATTTGCATAGTGTAACCTTGACTGTTGTAGATCATTATTTACTCAGGATAGGTAAACCATTTGTATAGTGTAACCTTGACTGTTGTAGATCATTATTTACTCAGGATAGGTAAAACATTTGTATAGTGTAACCTTGACTGTTGTAGATCATTATGTAC
Organism: Glandiceps talaboti; assembly: GCF_964340395.1. NCBI lineage: Eukaryota > Metazoa > Hemichordata > Enteropneusta > Spengelidae > Glandiceps > Glandiceps talaboti. Next base: position 107,474 of record NW_027554290.1, read on the forward strand.
TCAGGATAGGTAAACCATTTGTATAGTGTAACCTTGACTGTTGTAGATCATTATTTACACAGGATAGGTAAAACATTTGTATAGTGTAACCTTGACTGTTGTAGATCATTATTTACTCAGGATAGGTAAAACATTTGTATAGTGTAACCTTGACTGTTGTACATCATTATTTACTCAGGATAGGTAAACCATTTGTATAGTGTACCCTTGACTGTTGTAGATCATTATTTACTCAGGATAGGTAAAACATTTGTATAGTGTAACCTTGACTGTTGTAGATCATTATTTACTCAGGATAGGTAAAACATTTGTATAGTGTAACCTTGACTGTTGTAGATCATTATTTACTCAGGATAGGTAAACCATTTGTATAGTGTAACCTTGACTGTTGTAGATCATTATTTACTCAGGATAGGTAAACCATTTGTATAGTGTAACCTTGACTGTTGTAGATCATTATTTACTCAGGATAGGTAAACCATTTGTTTAGTGTAACCTTGACTGTTGTAGATCATTATTTACTCAGGATAGGTAAAACATTTGTATAGTGTAACCTTGACTGTTGTAGATCATTATTTACTCAGGATAGGTAAAACATTTGTATAGTGTAACCTAGACTGTTGTAGATCATTATTTACTCAGGATAGGTAAAACATTTGTATAGTGTAACCTTGACTGTTGTAGATCATTATGTACTCAGGATAGGTAAAACATTTGTATAGTGTAACCTTGACTGTTGTAGATCATTATTTACCCAGGATAGGTAAAACATTTTGTATAGTGTAACCTTGACTGTTGTAGATCATTATTTACTCAGGATAGGTAAAACATTTGTATAGTGTAACCTTGACTGTTGTAGATCATTATTTACTCAGGATAGGTAAAACATTTGTATACTGTAACCTTGACTGTTGTAGATCATTATTTACTCAGGATAGGTAAAACATTTGTATACTGTAACCTTGACTGTTGTAGATCATTATTTACTCAGGATAGGTAAAACATTTGTATAGTGTAACCTTGACTGTTGTAGATCATTATTTACTCAGGATAGGTAAAACATTTGTATAGTGTAACCTTGACTGTTGTAGATCATTATTTACTCAGGATAGGTAAAACATTTGTATAGTGTAACCTTGACTGTTGTAGATCATTATTTACTCAGGATAGGTAAACCATTTGTATAGTGTAACCTTGACTGTTGTAGATCATTATTTACCCAGGATAGGTAAAACATTTGTATAGTGTAACCTTGACTGTTGTAGATCATTATTTACTCAGGATAGGTAAAACATTTGTATAGTGTAACCTTGACTGTTGTAGATCATTATTTACCCAGGATAGGTAAAACATTTGTATAGTGTAACCTTGACTGTTGTAGATCATTATTTACCCAGGATAGGTAAAACATTTGTATAGTGTAACCTTGACTGTTGTAGATCATTATTTACTCAGGATAGGTAAAACATTTGTATAGTGTAACCTTGACTGTTGTAGATCATTATTTACTCAGGATAGGTAAAACATTTGTATAGTGTAACCTTGACTGTTGTAGATCATTATTTACTCAGGATAGGTAAACCATTTGTATAGTGTAACCTTGACTGTTGTAGATCATTATTTACTCAGGATAGGTAAACCATTTGTATAGTGTAACCTTGACTGTTGTAGATCATTATGTACTCAGGATAGGTAAAACATTTGTATAGTGTAACCTTGACTGTTGTAGATCATTATTTACTCAGGATAGGTAAAACATTAGTATAGTGTAACCTTGACTGTTGTACATCATTATTTACTCAGGATAGGTAAAACATTTGTATAGTGTAACCTTGACTGTTGTAGATCATTATGTACTCAGGATAGGTAAACCATTTGTATAGTGTAACCTTGACTGTTGTAGATCATTATTTACTCAGGATAGGTAAACCATTTGTATAGTGTAACCTTGACTGTTGTAGATCATTATTTACTCAGGATAGGTAAACCATTTGTATAGTGTAACCTTGACTGTTGTAGATCATTATTTACTCAGGATAGGTAAACCATTTGTTTAGTGTAACCTTGACTGTTGTAGATCATTATTTACTCAGGATAGGTAAAACATTTGTATAGTGTAACCTTGACTGTTGTAGATCATTATTTACTCAGGATAGGTAAAACATTTGTATAGTGTAACCTTGACTGTTGTAGATCATTATTTACTCAGGATAGGTAAAACATTTGTATAGTGTAACCTTGACTGTTGTAGATCATTATGTACTCAGGATAGGTAAAACATTTGTATAGTGTAACCTTGACTGTTGTAGATCATTATTTACCCAGGATAGGTAAAACATTTTGTATAGTGTAACCTTGACTGTTGTAGATCATTATTTACTCAGGATAGGTAAAACATTTGTATAGTGTAACCTTGACTGTTGTAGATCATTATTTACTCAGGATAGGTAAAACATTTGTATACTGTAACCTTGACTGTTGTAGATCATCATTTACTCAGGATAGGTAAAACATTTGTATACTGTAACCTTGACTGTTGTAGATCATTATTTACTCAGGATAGGTAAAACATTTGTATAGTGTAACCTTGACTGTTGTAGATCATTATTTACTCAGGATAGGTAAAACATTTGTATAGTGTAACCTTGACTGTTGTAGATCATTATTTACTCAGGATAGGTAAAACATTTGTATAGTGTAACCTTGACTGTTGTAGATCATTATTTACTCAGGATAGGTAAACCATTTGTATAGTGTAACCTTGACTGTTGTAGATCATTATTTACCCAGGATAGGTAAAACATTTGTATAGTGTAACCTTGACTGTTGTAGATCATTATTTACTCAGGATAGGTAAAACATTTGTATAGTGTAACCTTGACTGTTGTAGATCATTATTTACCCAGGATAGGTAAAACATTTGTATAGTGTAACCTTGACTGTTGTAGATCATTATTTACCCAGGATAGGTAAAACATTTGTATAGTGTAACCTTGACTGTTGTAGATCATTATTTACTCAGGATAGGTAAAACATTTGTATAGTGTAACCTTGACTGTTGTAGATCATTATTTACTCAGGATAGGTAAAACATTTGTATAGTGTAACCTTGACTGTTGTAGATCATTATTTACTCAGGATAGGTAAACCATTTGTATAGTGTAACCTTGACTGTTGTAGATCATTATTTACTCAGGATAGGTAAAACATTTGTATAGTGTAACCTTGACTGTTGCAGATCATTATGTACTCAGGATAGGTAAACCATTTGTATAGTGTAACCTTGACTGTTGTAGATCATTATTTACACAGGATAGGTAAAACATTTGTATAGTGTAACCTTGACTGTTGTAGATCATTATTTACTCAGGATAGGTAAAACATTAGTATAGTGTAACCTTGACTGTTGTACATCATTATTTACTCAGGATAGGTAAAACATTTGTATAGTGTAACCTTGACTGTTGTAGATCATTATGTACTCAGGATAGGTAAACCATTTGTATAGTGTAACCTTGACTGTTGTAGATCATTATTTACTCAGGATAGGTAAACCATTTGTATAGTGTAACCTTGACTGTTGTAGATCATTATTTACTCAGGATAGGTAAACCATTTGTATAGTGTAACCTTGACTGTTGTAGATCATTATTTACTCAGGATAGGTAAAACATTTGTATAGTGTAACCTTGACTGTTGTAGATCATTATTTACTCAGGATAGGTAAAACATTTGCATAGTGTAACCTTGACTGTTGTAGATCATTATTTACTCAGGATAGGTAAACCATTTGTATAGTGTAACCTTGACTGTTGTAGATCATTATTTACCCAGGATAGGTAAACCATTTGTATAGTGTAACCTTGACTGTTGTAGATCATTATTTACTCAGGATAGGTAAAACATTTGTATAGTGTAACCTTGACTGTTGTAGATCATTATTTACCCAGGATAGGTAAACCATTTGTATAGTGTAACCTTGACTGTTGTAGATCATTATTTACCCAGGATAGGTAAAACATTTGTATAGTGTAACCTTGAATGTTGTAGATCATTATTTACTCAGGATAGGTAAAACATTTGTATAGTGTAACCTTGACTGTTGTAGATCATTATTTACTCAGGATAGGTAAAACATTTGTATAGTGTAACCTTGACTGTTGTAGATCATTATTTACCCAGGATAGGTAAAACATTTGTACAGTGTAACCTTGACTGTTGTACATCATTATTTACTCAGGATAGGTAAAACATTTGTATAGTGTAACCTTGACTGTTGTAGATCATTATTTACACAGGATAGGTAAAACATTTGTATAGTGTTAACTTTGACTGTTGTAGATCATTATTTACTCAGGATAGGTAAAACATTTGTATAGTGTAACCTTGACTGTTGTAGATCATTATTTTCCCAGGATAGGTAAAACATTTGTATAGTGTAACCTTGACTGTTGTAGATCATTATTTACCCAGGATAGGTAAAACATTTGTATAGTGTAACCTTGACTGTTGTAGATCATTATTTACTCAGGATAGGTAAAACATTTGTATAGTGTAACCTTGACTGTTGTAGATCATTATTTACTCAGGATAGGTAAAACATTTGCATAGTGTAACCTTGACTGTTGTAGATCATTATTTACTCAGGATAGGTAAACCATTTGTATAGTGTAACCTTGACTGTTGTAGATCATTATTTACTCAGGATAGGTAAAACATTTGTATAGTGTAACCTTGACTGTTGTAGATCATTATGTACTCAGGATAGGTAAACCATTTGTATAGTGTAACCTTGACTGTTGTAGATCATTATTTACACAGGATAGGTAAAACATTTGTATAGTGTAACCTTGACTGTTGTAGATCATTATTTACTCAGGATAGGTAAAACATTTGTATAGTGTAACCTTGACTGTTGTACATCATTATTTACTCAGGATAGGTAAACCATTTGTATAGTGTACCCTTGACTGTTGTAGATCATTATTTACTCAGGATAGGTAAAACATTTGTATAGTGTAACCTTGACTGTTGTAGATCATTATTTACTCAGGATAGGTAAAACATTTGTATAGTGTAACCTTGACTGTTGTAGATCATTATTTACTCAGGATAGGTAAACCATTTGTATAGTGTAACCTTGACTGTTGTAGATCATTATTTACTCAGGATAGGTAAACCATTTGTATAGTGTAACCTTGACTGTTGTAGATCATTATTTACTCAGGATAGGTAAACCATTTGTTTAGTGTAACCTTGACTGTTGTAGATCATTATTTACTCAGGATAGGTAAAACATTTGTATAGTGTAACCTTGACTGTTGTAGATCATTATTTACTCAGGATAGGTAAAACATTTGTATAGTGTAACCTAGACTGTTGTAGATCATTATTTACTCAGGATAGGTAAAACATTTGTATAGTGTAACCTTGACTGTTGTAGATCATTATGTACTCAGGATAGGTAAAACATTTGTATAGTGTAACCTTGACTGTTGTAGATCATTATTTACCCAGGATAGGTAAAACATTTTGTATAGTGTAACCTTGACTGTTGTAGATCATTATTTACTCAGGATAGGTAAAACATTTGTATAGTGTAACCTTGACTGTTGTAGATCATTATTTACTCAGGATAGGTAAAACATTTGTATACTGTAACCTTGACTGTTGTAGATCATTATTTACTCAGGATAGGTAAAACATTTGTATACTGTAACCTTGACTGTTGTAGATCATTATTTACTCAGGATAGGTAAAACATTTGTATAGTGTAACCTTGACTGTTGTAGATCATTATTTACTCAGGATAGGTAAAACATTTGTATAGTGTAACCTTGACTGTTGTAGATCATTATTTACTCAGGATAGGTAAAACATTTGTATAGTGTAACCTTGACTGTTGTAGATCATTATTTACTCAGGATAGGTAAACCATTTGTATAGTGTAACCTTGACTGTTGTAGATCATTATTTACCCAGGATAGGTAAAACATTTGTATAGTGTAACCTTGACTGTTGTAGATCATTATTTACTCAGGATAGGTAAAACATTTGTATAGTGTAACCTTGACTGTTGTAGATCATTATTTACCCAGGATAGGTAAAACATTTGTATAGTGTAACCTTGACTGTTGTAGATCATTATTTACCCAGGATAGGTAAAACATTTGTATAGTGTAACCTTGACTGTTGTAGATCATTATTTACTCAGGATAGGTAAAACATTTGTATAGTGTAACCTTGACTGTTGTAGATCATTATTTACTCAGGATAGGTAAAACATTTGTATAGTGTAACCTTGACTGTTGTAGATCATTATTTACTCAGGATAGGTAAACCATTTGTATAGTGTAACCTTGACTGTTGTAGATCATTATTTACTCAGGATAGGTAAACCATTTGTATAGTGTAACCTTGACTGTTGTAGATCATTATGTACTCAGGATAGGTAAAACATTTGTATAGTGTAACCTTGACTGTTGTAGATCATTATTTACTCAGGATAGGTAAAACATTAGTATAGTGTAACCTTGACTGTTGTACATCATTATTTACTCAGGATAGGTAAAACATTTGTATAGTGTAACCTTGACTGTTGTAGATCATTATGTACTCAGGATAGGTAAACCATTTGTATAGTGTAACCTTGACTGTTGTAGATCATTATTTACTCAGGATAGGTAAACCATTTGTATAGTGTAACCTTGACTGTTGTAGATCATTATTTACTCAGGATAGGTAAACCATTTGTATAGTGTAACCTTGACTGTTGTAGATCATTATTTACTCAGGATAGGTAAACCATTTGTTTAGTGTAACCTTGACTGTTGTAGATCATTATTTACTCAGGATAGGTAAAACATTTGTATAGTGTAACCTTGACTGTTGTAGATCATTATTTACTCAGGATAGGTAAAACATTTGTATAGTGTAACCTTGACTGTTGTAGATCATTATTTACTCAGGATAGGTAAAACATTTGTATAGTGTAACCTTGACTGTTGTAGATCATTATGTACTCAGGATAGGTAAAACATTTGTATAGTGTAACCTTGACTGTTGTAGATCATTATTTACCCAGGATAGGTAAAACATTTTGTATAGTGTAACCTTGACTGTTGTAGATCATTATTTACTCAGGATAGGTAAAACATTTGTATAGTGTAACCTTGACTGTTGTAGATCATTATTTACTCAGGATAGGTAAAACATTTGTATACTGTAACCTTGACTGTTGTAGATCATCATTTACTCAGGATAGGTAAAACATTTGTATACTGTAACCTTGACTGTTGTAGATCATTATTTACTCAGGATAGGTAAAACATTTGTATAGTGTAACCTTGACTGTTGTAGATCATTATTTACTCAGGATAGGTAAAACATTTGTATAGTGTAACCTTGACTGTTGTAGATCATTATTTACTCAGGATAGGTAAAACATTTGTATAGTGTAACCTTGACTGTTGTAGATCATTATTTACTCAGGATAGGTAAACCATTTGTATAGTGTAACCTTGACTGTTGTAGATCATTATTTACCCAGGATAGGTAAAACATTTGTATAGTGTAACCTTGACTGTTGTAGATCATTATTTACTCAGGATAGGTAAAACATTTGTATAGTGTAACCTTGACTGTTGTAGATCATTATTTACCCAGGATAGGTAAAACATTTGTATAGTGTAACCTTGACTGTTGTAGATCATTATTTACCCAGGATAGGTAAAACATTTGTATAGTGTAACCTTGACTGTTGTAGATCATTATTTACTCAGGATAGGTAAAACATTTGTATAGTGTAACCTTGACTGTTGTAGATCATTATTTACTCAGGATAGGTAAAACATTTGTATAGTGTAACCTTGACTGTTGTAGATCATTATTTACTCAGGATAGGTAAACCATTTGTATAGTGTAACCTTGACTGTTGTAGATCATTATTTACTCAGGATAGGTAAAACATTTGTATAGTGTAACCTTGACTGTTGCAGATCATTATGTACTCAGGATAGGTAAACCATTTGTATAGTGTAACCTTGACTGTTGTAGATCATTATTTACACAGGATAGGTAAAACATTTGTATAGTGTAACCTTGACTGTTGTAGATCATTATTTACTCAGGATAGGTAAAACATTAGTATAGTGTAACCTTGACTGTTGTACATCATTATTTACTCAGGATAGGTAAAACATTTGTATAGTGTAACCTTGACTGTTGTAGATCATTATGTACTCAGGATAGGTAAACCATTTGTATAGTGTAACCTTGACTGTTGTAGATCATTATTTACTCAGGATAGGTAAACCATTTGTATAGTGTAACCTTGACTGTTGTAGATCATTATTTACTCAGGATAGGTAAACCATTTGTATAGTGTAACCTTGACTGTTGTAGATCATTATTTACTCAGGATAGGTAAAACATTTGTATAGTGTAACCTTGACTGTTGTAGATCATTATTTACTCAGGATAGGTAAAACATTTGCATAGTGTAACCTTGACTGTTGTAGATCATTATTTACTCAGGATAGGTAAACCATTTGTATAGTGTAACCTTGACTGTTGTAGATCATTATTTACTCAGGATAGGTAAAACATTTGTATAGTGTAACCTTGACTGTTGTAGATCATTATGTACTCAGGATAGGTAAACCATTTGTATAGTGTAACCTTGACTGTTGTAGATCATTATTTACACAGGATAGGTAAAACATTTGTATAGTGTAACCTTGACTGTTGTAGATCATTATTTACCCAGGATAGGTAAAACATTTGTATAGTGTAACCTTGACTGTTGTACATCATTATTTACTCAGGATAGGTAAAACATTTGTATAGTGTAACCTTGACTGTTGTAGATCATTATTTACTCAGGATAGGTAAAACATTTGTATAGTGTAACCTTGACTGTTGTAGATCATTATTTACTCAGGATAGGTAAAACATTTGTATAGTGTAACCTTGACTGTTGTAGATCATTATTTACCCAGGATAGGTAAAACATTTGTATAGTGTAACCTTGACTGTTGTAGATCATTATTTACCCAGGATAGGTAAAACATTTGTATAGTGTAACCTTGACTGTTGTAGATCATTATTTACTCAGGATAGGTAAAACATTTGTATAGTGTAACCTTGACTGTTGTAGATCATTATTTACTCAGGATAGGTAAAACATTTGTATAGTGTAACCTTGACTGTTGTAGATCATTATTTACTCAGGATAGGTAAACCATTTGTATAGTGTAACCTTGACTGTTGTAGATCATTATTTACTCAGGATAGGTAAAACATTTGTATAGTGTAACCTTGACTGTTGCAGATCATTATGTACTCAGGATAGGTAAACCATTTGTATAGTGTAACCTTGACTGTTGTAGATCATTATTTACACAGGATAGGTAAAACATTTGTATAGTGTAACCTTGACTGTTGTAGATCATTATTTACTCAGGATAGGTAAAACATTAGTATAGTGTAACCTTGACTGTTGTACATCATTATTTACTCAGGATAGGTAAAACATTTGTATAGTGTAACCTTGACTGTTGTAGATCATTATGTACTCAGGATAGGTAAACCATTTGTATAGTGTAACCTTGACTGTTGTAGATCATTATTTACTCAGGATAGGTAAACCATTTGTATAGTGTAACCTTGACTGTTGTAGATCATTATTTACTCAGGATAGGTAAACCATTTGTATAGTGTAATCTTGACTGTTGTAGATCATTATTTACTCAGGATAGGTAAAACATTTGTATAGTGTAACCTTGACTGTTGTAGATCATTATTTACTCAGGATAGGTAAAACATTTGCATAGTGTAACCTTGACTGTTGTAGATCATTATTTACTCAGGATAGGTAAACCATTTGTATAGTGTAACCTTGACTGTTGTAGATCATTATTTACTCAGGATAGGTAAAACATTTGTATAGTGTAACCTTGACTGTTGTAGATCATTATGTACTCAGGATAGGTAAACCATTTATATAGTGTAACCTTGACTGTTGTAGATCATTATTTACACAGGATAGGTAAAACATTTGTATAGTGTAACCTTGACTGTTGTAGATCATTATTTACTCAGGATAGGTAAAACATTTGTATAGTGTAACCTTGACTGTTGTACATCATTATTTACTCAGGATAGGTAAACCATTTGTATAGTGTACCCTTGACTGTTGTAGATCATTATTTACTCAGGATAGGTAAAACATTTGTATAGTGTAACCTTGACTGTTGTAGATCATTATTTACTCAGGATAGGTAAAACATTTGTATAGTGTAACCTTGACTGTTGTAGATCATTATTTACTCAGGATAGGTAAAACATTTGTATAGTGTAACCTTGACTGTTGTAGATCATTATTTACTCAGGATAGGTAAACCATTTGTATAGTGTAACCTTGACTGTTGTAGATCATTATTTACTCAGGATAGGTAAAACATTTGTATAGTGTAACCTTGACTGTTGTAGATCATTATTTACTCTGGATAGGTAAACCATTTGTATAGTGTAACCATGACTGTTCTAGATCATTATTTACTCAGGATAGGTAAAACATTTGTATAGTGTAACCTTGACTGTTGTAGATCATTATTTACTCAGGATAGGTAAACCATTTGTATAGTGTAACCTTGACTGTTGTAGATCATTATTTACTCAGGATAGGTAAAACATTTGTATAGTGTAACCTTGACTGTTGTAGATCATTATTTACTCAGGATAGGTAAACCATTTGTATAGTGTAACCTTGACTGTTGTAGATCATTATTTACTCAGGATAGGTAAAACATTTGTATAGTGTAACCTTGACTGTTGTAGATCATTATTTACTCAGGATAGGTAAAACATTTGTATAGTGTAACCTTGACTGTTGTAGATCATTATTTACTCAGGATAGGTAAAACATTTGTATAGTGTAACCTTGACTGTTGTAGATCATTATTTACTCAGGATAGGTAAAACATTTGTATAGTGTAACCTTGACTGTTGTAGATCATTATGTACTCAGGATAGGTAAAACATTTGTATAGTGTAACCTTGACTGTTGTAGATCATTATTTACTCAGGATAGGTAAACCATTTGTATAGTGTAACCTTGACTGTTGTAGATCATTATGTACTCAGGATAGGTAAAACATTTGTATAGTGTAACCTTGACTGTTGTAGATCATTATGTACTCAGGATAGGTAAAACATTTGTATAGTGTAACCTTGACTGTTGTAGATCATTATGTACTCAGGATAGGTAAAACATTTGTATAGTGTAACCTTGACTGTTGTAGATCATTATTTACTCAGGATAGGTAAAACATTTGTATACTGTAACCTTGACTGTTGTAGATCATTATTTACTCAGGATAGGTAAACCATTTGTATAGTGTAACCTTGACTGTTGTAGATCATTATTTACTCAGGATAGGTAAACCATTTGGCTGTTAATATTTTCAGACATTCCCAACTTATTAGAGGTAATCGAAGGCTCAAAAGAGAAAGATACAAAAATACGGACGCCATTAGATTTAGGCACTAGAAATGAAGAGCCTGAGGAAATGGTAAGTGCTGACGTGTAGAAATTATCACTTTCATTTATTTATCCTCATCAATGTTTTGCTACCTAGGGTGGCACATGAGTAAACATTTCCTCACTCATTTTACTGGGGTTCACACCTAAATTTTTAGTGACTATGCATGTTTTGTTTTTGTTTTTTACATGAAAAGGCCCTACATTTTCACATTTCTGTAGCTTCATATTGAATGTTATAAGAAAGAGTTGTGTAGCTAGGGTTCATACAGTCCTGGAAAACCCTAGAAAATTGAGTGTCCATTGTTGTTTAAAAATGTTGGGTGTCCCCTGAGATGGGAAAGGGAGAGTTCAGTCTCTTACAACATGAATAATGTGTGCATCGTATGGTACAAGGTGAAATTCACTAATGTATCATTATGTCTTCCAAATAGGAAGGATTAGATAGATGAAAAATATGAATAAACTGTGTGTGTGTGTGTGTGTGTGTGTGTTGACATGGGATAAATGTGTTCCATTGGTAAACACTCATGGAAGATGACCAAAATTGAATACCCCTGGAAAACTGATGAAAAAGTGATGGAATGTTATTTGACTTTGAATGTAATAATTGTAAATCATTCAAAATGTGTTAAATTTTATAACTTCTATGCTTATAGGTAACATTGTGGCCTGGTGCTTTAGTTACACCATCACAGTACAGAAGCCTGACATCGAGAAAGGGGAAGGTTTCGGATTTCACGAATTGTTTACTAAGAATGCTTCATCCAAAAGAGATGCTTGCCAAGAGCTCTCTTACAGGCAAAGCAAGCAATGCTTTTAATAAGGTTCCAAAAGTGAAGTTGCCAGATGTAGATTCTGCAGTCTGTAAGTATTTTCAATAATTTGTATCTAGTGAGTAAATCTTTAGCAATAAAATTAATATACTAAGCCATACATATTTGTACATGAATTTGTGAATTTCCATGGGCCTCGGTTTTTGTTTTGTTTCTCAAAATGTTAAATTTAAAACGGGACAAAAACTCATCAATACAAGCAACCTGATTACTTTGAATGGTCTAGAACAAAGCAGATTAACTTTTGAAAATTGGAAAAAAATTGCCCCATTACAAACACTTCGTACATAGCCCATTGTGATGAACTGTTATTTTAAATTACTATTGCCTCATAAGTGAAAGGTTAAGAAACAGAAATTCCCCATCAAACACTACTGTTCTTGTCAAGGTTACTCATATTTACAAGTCATCTATTCTGCTGAGCTTGGTTATACTACTTTCATTCAATTTACATCACATGCTTTCCTTTGCTAATTAATTTTTTCTTCTTCTTTATTAATTTCTTCCGTAGTGTATATAAAAGATGAAACAAAGTGCACTGATGAAAAGGCGATGAAAATGTGCATTACACAATTGCTAAATACCGAAAGCAAACAGTACAGGTGCGAAAGTTAAAAAATAACAGCTCTGGTTTGCGGGAATGCATCAAATGGTCTCTGATGTAGTTGTCATCAAAAATTCTGATGTAGTTGTAATTTGTTAAACGGTCTGTTGTAGTTGAGGTTTGATGTAGTTATTTGTCATCAAATAGTCTGTTGTAGTTGAGGTTTGATGTAGTTATTGTCATCAAATAGTCTGTTGTAGTTGAGGTTTGATGTAGTTATTGTCATCAAATAGTCTGTTGTAGTTGAGGTTTGATGTAGTTATTTGTCATCAAATAGTCTATTGTAGTTGAAGATTGATGTAGTTATTTGTCATCAAATAGTCTGTTGTAGTTGAGGTTTGATGTAGTTATTGTCATTAAATAGTCTGTTGTAGTTGAGGTTTGATGTAGTTATTTGTCATCAAATATTAGTCTGTTGTAGTTGAGGTTTGATGTAGTTATTGTCATCAAATAGTCTGTTATAGTTCAGGTTTGATGTAGTTATTGTCATCAAATAGTCTGTTGTAGTTGAGGTTTGATGTAGTTATTTGTCATCAAATAGTCTGTTGTAGTTGAGGTTTGATGTAGTTATTTGTCATCAAATAGTCTGATGTAGTTGAGGTTTGATGTAGTTATTGTCATCAAATAGTCTGTTGTAGTTGAGGTTTGATGTAGTTATTTGTCATTAAATAGTCTGTTGTAGTTGAGGTTTGATGTAGTTATTTGTCATCAAATAGTCTGATGTAGTTGAGGTTTGATGTAGTTTTTGTCATCAAATAGTCTGATGTAGTTGAGGTTTGATGTAGTTATTGTCATCAAATAGTCTGTTGTAGTTGAGGTTTGATGTAGTTATTTGTCATCAAATAGTCTGTTGTAGTTGAGGTTTGATGTAGTTATTGTCATCAAATAGTCTGTTGTAGTTGAGGTTTGATGTAGTTATTTGTCATCAAATAGTCTGTTGAAGTTGAGGTTTGATGTAGTTATTTGTCATCAAATAGTCTGTTGTAGTTGAGGTTTGATGTAGTTATTGTCATCAAATAGTCTGTTGTAGTTGAGGTTTGATGTAGTTATTTGTCATCAAATAGTCTGTTGTAGTTGAAGTTTGATGTAGTTATTTGTCATCAAATAGTCTGTTGTAGTTGAGGTTTGATGTAGTTATTGTCATCAAATAGTCTGTTGTAGTTGCATGAGGTTTGATGTAGTTATTGTCATCAAATAGTCTGTTGTAGTTGAGGTTTGATGTAGTTATTTGTCATCAAATAGTCTGTTGTAGTTGAGGTTTGATGTAGTTATTTGTCATCAAATAGTCTGTTGTAGTTGCATGAGGTTTGATGTAGTTATTGTCATCAAATAGTCTGTTGTAGTTGAGGTTTGATGTAGTTATTGTCATCAAATAGTCTGTTGTAGTTGAGGTTTGATGTAGTTATTGTCATCAAATAGTCTGTTGTAGTTGCATGAGGTTTGATGTAGTTATTTGTCATCAAATAGTCTGATGTAGTTGAGGTTTGATGTAGTTATTTGTCATCAAATAGTCTGATGTAGTTGAGGTTTGATGTAGTTATTGTCATCAAATAGTCTGATGTAGTTGAGGTTTGATGTAGTTATTTGTCATCAAATAGTCTGATGTAGTTGAGGTTTGATGTAGTTATTGTCATCAAATAGTCTGTTGTAGTTGAGGTTTGATGTAGTTATTGTCATCAAATAGTCTGTTGTAGTTGCATGAGGTTTGATGTAGTTATTTGTCATCAAATAGTCTGATGTAGTTGAGGTTTGATGTAGTTATTTGTCATCAAATAGTCTGATGTAGTTGAGGTTTGATGTAGTTATTTGTCATCAAATAGTCTGATGTAGTTGGGGTTTGATGTAGTTATTTGTCATCAAATAGTCTGTTGTAGTTGAGGTTTGATGTAGTTATTTGTCATCAAATAGTCTGATGTAGTTGAGGTTTGATGTAGTTATTTGTCATCAAATAGTCTGTTGTAGTTGAGGTTTGAAGTAGTTATTGTCATCAAATAGTCTGTTGTAGTTGAGGTTTGATGTAGTTATTGTCATCAAATAGTCTGTTGTAGTTGAGGTTTGATGTAGTTACGGTATTGTCATTAAATAGTTTGTTGTAGTTGAGGTTTGATGTAGTTATTTGTCATCAAATAGTCTGATGTAGTTGAGGTTTGATGTAGTTATTTGTCATTAAATAGTCTGTTGTAGTTGAGGTTTGATGTAGTTATTGTCATCAAATAGTCTGTTGTAGTTGAGGTTTGATGTAGTTATTTGTCATCAAATAGTCTGATGTTAAAGTTCAAAGGTAATGTTAACTCTCACAAATTATCATTATTTGGTGACAACTACATCAGACCATTTGGTGACAACTAAATCAGACCATTTGATGACAACTATATCAGACCATTTGGTGACAACTACATCAGACCATTTGATGACAACTAAATCAGACCATTTGATGACAACTATATCAGACCATTTGATGACAACTATATCAGACCATTTGATGACAACTAAATCTGACCATTTGGTGACAACTAAATCAGACCATTTGATGACAACTATATCAGACCATTTGATGACAACTATACCAGACCATTTGATGACAACTATATCAGACCATTTGGTGACAACTAAATCAGACCATTTGGTGACAACTAAATCAGACCATTTGATGACAACTATATCAGACCATTTGATGACAACTAAATCAGACCATTTGATGACAACTATATCAGACCATTTGATGACAACTATATATCAGACCATTTGGTGACAACTAAATCAGACCATTTGATGACAACTATATCAGACCATTTGATGACAACTATATCAGACCATTTGGTGACAACTAAATCAGACCATTTGGTGACAACTAAATCAGACCATTTGATGACAACTATATCAGACCATTTGATGACAACTAAATCAGACCATTTGATGACAACTATATCAGACCATTTGATGACAACTATATCAGACCATTTGGTGACAACTAAATCAGACCATTTGGTGACAACTAAATCAGACCATTTGATGACAACTATATCAGACCATTTGATGACAACTATATATCAGACCATTTGGTTACAACTAAATCAGACCATTTGATGACAACTATATCAGACCATTTGATGACAACTATATCAGACCATTTGATGACAACTATATCAGACCATTTGATGACAACTAAATCAGACCATTTGATGACAACTATATCAGACCATTTGATGACAACTATATCAGACCATTTGATGACAACTAAATCAGACCATTTGGTGACAACTAAATCAGACCATTTGGTGACAACTATATCAGACCATTTGGTGACAACTACATCAGACCATTTGGTGACAACTAAATCAGACCATTTGATGACAACTATATCAGACCATTTGATGACAACTATATCAGACCATTTGATGACAACTAAATCAGACCATTTGATGACAACTAAATCAGACCATTTGATGACAACTATATCAGACCATTTGATGACAACTATATCAGACCATTTGATGACAACTATATCAGACCATCTGGTGACCACTAAATCAGACCATTTGATGACAACTATCAGACCATTTGATGACAACTATATCAGACCATTTGATGACAACTACGTCAGACCATTTGGTGACAACTAAATCATACTATTTTGTGACTACTACATCAGACCATTTGGTGACAACTACATCAGACCATTTGATGACAACTAAATCAGACCATTTGGTGACAAGTAAATCATACTAATAATGATAATATGTGAGAGTTAACATTACCTTCGATTTTTTAACAGAAAAGCTGTATATAGAAAACAACATTGTTATAATTTTTATTATTGTTATTACTATTGTTCTTGTAACTGTTTTGCAAAGAATTTAAATTAAAATGAACACTGCAATATTACAACCATACAGTGTGGACTTGATGTTTAATTTGAATGCTTGTTGAAAATGAGTGAAACGACACTCTTTAAGTTAACTGACATACAGACAATATAGGTTAGCCTATACAATTCTATATGTTGGCCTATAGGGTACGTTAGTATTGCTACACTACTTGACAGACATGATTGGGTATATACATATATATACATATACAAACATATACATACATATACATACATATGCATACATATGCATACATATGCATACATATATATATATATATATATATATATATATATATATATATATATATATATATATATATATATATATATATATATATATATATATATATATATATATATATATATATATATATATATATATATATATATATATATATATATATGAACTGTCTATTTCGTTGTAGTTGTTTGTGCATCATCAACTCCTTACTGTAATTTTATTCTCTTTTTTATGTTTTGGAGCTTCTTCTCTTTTTTTTGTTGCTTTCTGTGAGTAGTTTGTCTTAATTAGGGGGGGGGGAGTAATAAGATGTTATGTGGTCTTATTTCTAGCTTAAATACTACATAACATTTCTGGTACACATTGATCTAACTATTGCATTTTTAAAAGACAAAAAATTACCTTCCCATAGAGCAAGTCTTTATAGTGTTGTCCTTAGTGCATATTAGAATGTATTTACAACATAAAAATAAATAAATTTGAAGGTTACCAGCAGTTACAGCAAAATTTTGTTACTAATTACATGTACAAGTCACTTCGTCTATTTTCGTGCCTATGTACTTCCGGGTTGACATAAACGTTAAACGTGATACAGTCGGCCCTATAATTACTAAGAAATGACAAAACCGTTCGCAAAATAAAGTTCAGGATTTTAATTTTTCAAACTGAATACCAAAACATGAACACGGAACACGGAACACGGAATCGTGACAGTGCATGGATGTATTAGTGATGTATCACTAATACATCCATGGTCAGTGTTACTAAGTAAGTTAGCAGTTTCATTGTAGGCTGTAAGTTGTACCGGTAAAAAAAACGATCATCACATCATGTAGGAAGTACAAAAACATAGAATACGTTGTTTTCTTGCTGAATAAACTCACTGAAATAGCAACACGGTCAAATTGCGTCTTCGATTTTGACAGCCACCATTGTTATGATTGAGCTTCACTAGTTCCGTTGAACGTGGCCGGGCGAACACCGACATCCAATTTGTACAGCGTTTTTACAAAGGGAGCTCGTCAATAACCTACCGAATAATTAACTCAGAAACGTAGTTTAAATACTAACTGATCTAAGAATTACTGTTCAGAAAGACTACGCATCCGTACATATGCAAATACGAATTCATCGGACAAAGATTTCAACTTTACTATTTACTTGTTACAGTGTAGAGGATTTATTATACACATATCATCGTACAACTAATTTTATTGGCTATAATATTAGCTACATTTGAAAGGTCTCACTTGATTGGCTCATTGTTCGTTATTCCCGTTTTCAAGAGACACTCCGCCAGAATAAAGTGCCACATAGTACAGCAATGGCGCGAGATCGTCTGTTGGGCGACTTTCCCACCGGGTGTGCTTTTATGCTTCATACATACTGTATACATGTCAATATTATTTTCAAAGATAATTAATTAAATATACTACGGAGCCATATAATACGTCTTTTAAGATATCAACAATCCTTCATGGCACAATTTGATCAGGAGTCTTGTATATAGAGACATTATCACATATAGATATAATTAGGGGTCTTGTATATAGAGACATTATCACATATAGATATAATTAGGGGTCTTGCATATAGAGACATTATCACATATAGATATAATTAGGGGTCTTGTATATAGAGACATTATCACATATAGATATAATTAGGGGTCTTGTATATAAAGACATTATCACATATAGATATAATTAGGGGTCTTGTATATAGAGACATTATCACATATAGATATAATTAGGGGTCTTGTATATAGAGACATTATCACATATAGATATAATTAGGGGTTTTGTATATAGAGACATTATCACATATAGATATAATTAGGTGTCTTGTATATACAGACATTATCACATATAGATATAATTAGGGGTCTTGTATATAGAGACATTATCACATATAGATATAATTAGGGGTCTTGTATATAGAGACATTATCACATATAGATATAATTAGGGGTCTTGTATATAGAGACATTATCACATATAGATATAATTAGGGGTCTTGTATATAGAGACATTATCACATATACATATAATTAGGTGTCTTGTATATAGAGACATTATCACATATAGATATAATTAGGAGTCTTGTATATAGAGACATTATCACATATAGATATAATTAGGGGTCTTGTACATAGAGACATTATCACATATAGATATAATTAGGGGTCTTGTATATAGAGACATTATCACATATAGATATAATTAGGGGTCTTGTATATAGAGACATTATCACAGAGACATTATGTCTTGCCACTATGCATATAGAGACAAATAGATTGTTTGTTAGATACAATAACTACCTTGTAATATCATACACTGTGAACAATATTAATTCAGCTATTGGTGAGCATATTTTTGTAGCTACATACATGATAAATCAAAATCAAACTTGTTACTACACCAGCTATGGATAATATTGATTACCAATTATGTAACAGATACAATGTCTTTTCATAAGTAACTGACTCAATTTTAGAGAATATATATATATATATATACTTGGTTACTTGAAAAAAAATATTCCAGTTGCAACTAGTTCTGCTTTGAAGTACTACTAGTGACAAACCAGGTTAGGAATACAGTTAAAGTCAATAGGCCATTCCAGACCGAAAACAAGAAATTGTGAATACAGCACCCTTGCTCAAATTGGGGGTATCATCACCACCTTATAGTTCTGTTTCTTTAAGAGCTTTGTCCCTTGTATTCTATAGAAATGTAAATCAGGGATGTTTTTCATATTGTTCAGATATTGAGGAAATCAGCAGTGCTCTATGAGTAACTGAGTAACCTATACCATGTATACCCCCACCCCCCACCCCTCCCCAAGATACACAGACAGGAAGTAGAGAGCCACCATGGCAAATTTTGGAAAGGCCTATTTAAGGCCATATTTTTCATGACGGAAATAAACTATGTATAGGAGTTTACTTGTAAACAACTGTTTTCTTTTTCTCACTGAATGTACATTTGTGCTCTTTTTTTTCTTGTTCTTTCTATTAAACTTCTCTGTACTGCTATTTTATTGATTTTATAAACTCACTGGGCTGGGAGGAATGTCATCATGTCACTATTATAAAATAATCTACAGCTACTCTGGAATAAAGCCAATGTTAAAAGTAGCCAGTCAACTATGAAAAGTAGTCAATAATTTAATAATAATAATCTTTATTTATACTAGATAGATCTTTAAGTTTAAGTTTATATACACTTGACGAAGTCCTGTCAGTGTTATCACTCATGGGTTCAGTGTTAGTGCAGGATCCTAGGAGGAAACCTGAGTACTCATGGAAAATCTGCACTGTTTGGTAGAGTCAAACTGAATGACTCTCTTTTTACTTAGTTAGGGCTTGGTAAATTTAATCAAACCCTGAATGGGTTCAAACCCCGACCAGAGTGGTAAGAATCAAGTGGTTTAACCACTCAGCCACCGAAAACCCTTACATCTATAAACATGACCGTGACATAACAATGATAAACAACATCTGTGAATCTGCTACCGATGGAAATATACTAGTGGACACAAAGAAATGTTTTAACAAATTCTCAAAAAAAAGTAGTTGGCAAAACATTAGACAGTCACGGTAGACCGTTGTTTTTGCCATTTACCACCCCTCATCTACATCAGTGCATGACTACTATGAAAATCATAACTATCATGGGGAATCATGGTAAACTGTGAGGAAACTCAGATGTATTGTGGACAGTAAAATATAGTTAATTTGACATGATAACTTAGAAACAAATGTGACGTTTCAATCTGTCTACGAAACGCGAGCGAAACGTGTGCATCGTCATGCAAGCAGGACTACACGCCTGTATGTAAACAGCTGGTCAGTGCTGATGAGGAGGTGTGAATAGTCAACAACAAAAGAGGTTATCACGTCTGGACTGCTAACGCATATAAAATTAACACATGAGAGTATTTTCAGCATAATATTCTGTGATGAGTGTGGCACCATGTTTACTGACAAAAATGACGCCCGGCCGTATTAATCAGTACAGTGATAATGTATTATTTTGAGAGCATGTCATGTACTTTAATATTACAGTTACACAGACTATACGTACGCATTTCACGATATTTGTACGACATATTATTTGATATAAAAGTGATGTATTCTGTGACGATCATCCAAACACCAACTCTGAACACGGCAAAGCCATTCGCAATACACGCACAAATGAGATCGAAATGTTACAGTTTAAATTGACGGCGAAAAGAAAGTGTGTTAAATTTATTTAAAAGCGTCTTACCTCTTTGAAGGCCTTCGCTATTCGGTCCAAAATCCGGTCTCTAAACCTCAAGCGCTAGTTCGACATCTCCTTGGATTTTCTGCTTACATCTCACATGATCCCAGACCAACGGAAACTGATAATATCACCTACTCCAAGAGAAAGCATGGCAAACTATAATTTCATGAGTATAAAGTTGGCGTCAGATTCAGATTCAGATTGAGATAGCGTCATATTGAGCGTCATATTGAGTGTCAGATAGCCTCTGATCCGAAGACACCCGACGGACTCAATCAAACCTGAAATAATACAGTTGCAACGACAGGGCAAGATTTCACTTCACAAACTTTTGATGGAAGTTGGAATGTCTCTACTTTTACAATGTTTATTTGTGAAAAATATGTGAAATAGTGTTGAAATACTTGTCACTGTGAGACATTGATAGCCCCAAGTTCAGCCACTATACGTTCATTGGTTGATACATTTTGCCAATAATGTACAAGGCGTCGGTAAAGGTGTCAGTAAAATTAAGTTTATGTACGTAGTATGTTGCCATACTTATATTTTATGTACATTTGAACATTGCAACTTCCATCAAAAGTTTGTGAAGCGGAATCTTCCCCTGTCGTCTCAACGGTATTATTTCAGGTTTGATTGAGTCCGTCGGGTGTCTTCGGATCTGACGCTATCTGATACTCAATATATGACACTATCTGAATCTGAATCTGAATCTGACGCCAACTTTATACCATGCAAAAAAAACCAAGTATCTTCCGACCGCAAGGGGGCGGTATTCGATAACTTTCTATTAATTCCCGCACCGCGCACCGTAGGGTGAGATCAATATAGGAAAAAAAACAATTCTTTGTTAATTCGGGTGGGTGGTTTAGTGGGTGGGTAGATGGTTGATTGGTTGGTTGGTTGGTTGGTTGGTGGGCTCAGCATTTGTTGTTCTCATCCGATAAAACGGATTTTACTTTTAATGGAATCTCTTTTGTACCCCTAAATACAATTACAAATACGCTTTTGAGTACTGAAATTCAATATACGTACAACATGTTTGTTGGATAGCTGAGAGCTTTCGACTGGAAACTGTCAGTTTTGCTTACTCTTGCTTACTTACTAAGTCAATTTGAGAAATGGAAGAATTTCGCTGTAATAGTAAATACATGGCACTAAAATACATGTTGGGACGACATCAAAATCCACAACCATTCCTGAAAACGCTTCTTGTTTGTATTGTTACTGAACAGCATATATCCATAAATATAGTTTATGAGGTCATCTTCACATTTTGTTCAAGTACTTGTGTATTAGACTTACTCTTGTTGTTGTTGTTGTTGTTGTTGTTGTTGTTGTTGTTGTTGGTGTTGTTGTTGTTGTTGTTGTTGTTGTTGTTGTTATTATTATTGTCGTTGTCGTTGTCGTTGTTGTTGTTGTTGTTGTTTTTGTTATTGTCAGCCTTTTACAAAATTAAAAGAATTCAGTTTTTGTCCTCTATTGAACTATTGATCTCGCCCCTTACAGATCGTTGGAAGAACAGTTTCATATTATCTTTTGAAGTTGATGTCAGTTTCTGCACCTCATCACCAGTGGTAGTGTTTTTTTAATGTCAGGGAACATAATTAGGTAAATTGATGGGGGGGGGGGGGTTATAAATTTTATGTGTATACGTATGTGCTTGTATCATTTATGTTATATATGGATTCGAAACGACTGAGTAATGATCAGAACGCTTGCAGTGAAAGAAAACAATTAGTTATATTTGGTTGTGAGATGAAACAGATTATATGCAAAGTTGTGAATAAATCTGAACTATTGCAACCATGAGCTCTTTTAAAGATGTAGTAAGGGAGTCTTCGGTAATTACGAGGGGTTGGGCCGGAGAGGGAGGATTGGGGAGGGTCATGTTTTAGAAACCTGTCCAAGGGGAGGGTCATATTTTAGAAACCCGTCCAGGGGGATGGTCACATTTTACGTTGACCTACTTGGATTGTAATTTGTTACCACATAGTGAGAAGATAATTTTTTTGTAAAATGCACTCTGCACTATTTCAAACAAAGTCTACAATTCTGAGAGAAACAACACACATCCATTCAAAGTAAGGCTCATATTTAGCTAAACTGCATGTAGTTACAATTTACTGTTTTCCGCATGCCAAACAAGTCCTAAGGGGTAGATCATTTGATATCCTGGGGGGGGGGGCTTGGAAGATTGGTGGTGAGTCATTATTTTTTTTCCCACCTGTTTGCCTGTGAATAATTTGTTTTCTCCTTCGCCTATGCTGGCAACTTTTTTTTTTCTTTCCTTCTTTGAGATATCCGGATTATTTTTTACGCCTATGTTGAACACCTACTTTTGTAGCCACAATTTTCTGTTTGGTTTTCGCACAGGGTAATGCAGAGAGTAAAAAGATGTTGTTCTATCTCACAAAGATTATATTTAGAAAACTACATATTTCAATACATGTTTGATTTTCACTGAAATAAACACCATTCACAGTTTTTATGCCACATGTGACACTCTGAAAATGCAAATCAAAACTTGATTTGTGAGCTCAAACATTCAGACAGACCGGTCAGTTTCTCCAGGGGGTGGTCAGCGTTTTTTTTCCCATTGGGCTGAATAGAGGAGGACTTTAAAATATCGAATGTTTGAAGAAAAAAACGTGTTGGTACATTTACGCGCCAGAATATCTCAACTCTATTGAGTGTAGTTTTACTTACGATGAGTAAAAAAGGGAAACAAAATATACTCCTGTGTTTGAATTCCATTGTCTATTTATGCATTCTAGATGTATTATTCTTTTATATAACATTGATATCACAAGATATCATGACGTCACAAGATGAATTCATTGTAGTTACACATATCTTGACTCCCTATGTAGAAGAGAATCATATCGAAGCCCGCCCTCTTGCGGTCGGAAGATGAGTTTAACACACAGCTTATTACAAACTTGTATTGTTGACATTATTTCAATTAAATAGAAATCCCAAACACCAAATGGACTGAGATTAAATATGTCATAACTTTGGGAGTTTGTGTCTCCCAACCCTACAAACAAGAAGTGTGAGATTAAATCGAGCACACACTCTAAGCCAATATGTTTCAGTTTTGTTTTTGTAAGAATAATCCTACACACAATGGTCTAAGATGGAATATCTCACACTCGTTGAGAAAATAATCTCACACACCAATGGTCTAAGATGGAGTATCTCACACTCGTTGGGAAAATAATCCCACACACCAATGGTCTAATATGGAGTATCTCACACTCGTTGGGAAAATAATCCCACACACCAATGGTCTAAGATGGAGTATCTCACACTAGTTAGGAAAATAATCCCATACACCAATGGTCTAAGATGGAGTATCTCACACACCAATGGTCTAAGATGGAGTATCTCACACTCGTTAGGAAAATAATCCCACACACCAATGGTCTAAGATGGAGTATCTCACACTCGTTAGGAAAATAATCCTACACACAATGGTCTAAGATCGAGTATCTCACACTTGTTAGGAAAATAATCACACACACCAATGGTCTAAGATGGAGTATCTCAAACTCGTTAGGAAAATAATCTCACACACCAATGGTCTAAGATGGAGTATCTCACACTCGTTAGGAAAATAATCCCGTACACCAATGGTCTAAGATGGAGTATCTCACACTTGTTAGGAAAATAATCCCATACGCCAATGGTCTAAGATGGAGTATCTCACACACCAATGGTCTAAGATGGAGTATCTCACACTCGTTAGGAAAATAATCCTACACACAATGGTCTAAGATCGAGTATGTCACACTTGTTAGGAAAATAATCCCACACACCAATGGTCTAAGATGGAGTATCTCACACTCGTTAGGAAAATAATCCTACACACAATGGTCTAAGATCGAGTATGTCACACTTGTTAGGAAAATAATCCCACACACCAATGGTCTAAGATGGAGTATCTCACACTCGTTAGGAAAATAATCCCACACACCAATGGTCTAATATGGAGTATCTCACACTCGTTAGGAAAATAATTCCACACACCAATGGTCTAATATGGAGTATCTCACACTTGTTAGGAAAATAATCTCACACACCAATAGTCTAATATGGAGTATCTCACACTCGTTAGGAAAATAATCACACACACCAATGGTCTAAGATGGAGTATCTCACACTCGTTAGGAAAATAATCCCGTACACCAATGGTCTAAGATGGAGTATCTCACACTTGTTAGGAAAATAATCCCATACACCAATGGTCTAAGATGGAGTATCTCACACACCAATGGTCTAAGATGGAGTATCTTACACTCGTTAGGAAAATAATCCTACACACAATGGTCTAAGATCGAGTATCTCACACTTGTTAGGAAAATAATCCCACAAACCAATGGTCTAAGATGGAGTATCTCACACTCGTTAGGAAAATAATCCTACACACAATGGTCTAAGATCGAGTATCTCACACTTGTTAGGAAAATAATCCCACACACCAATGGTCTAAGATGGAGTATCTCACACTCGTTAGGAAAATAATTCCACACACCAATGGTCTAATATGGAGTATATCACACTCGTTAGGAAAATAATCCTACACACAATGGTCTAAGATCGAGTATCTCACACTCGTTAGGAAAATAATCCCACACACCAATGGTCTAAGATGGAGTATCTCACACTCGTCAGGAAAATAATTCCACACACCAATGGTATAATATGGAGTATCTCACACTCGTTAGGAAAATAATCCTACACACAATGGTCTAAGATGAAGTATCTCGCACTCATTAGGAAAATAATCCCATACACCAATGGTCTAAGATGGAGTATCTCACACTCGTTGGGAAAATAATCCCATACACCAATGGTCTAAGATGGAGTATCTCACACACCAATGGTCTAAGATGGAGTATCCCACACTCGTTAGGAAAATAATCCTACACACAATGGTCTAAGATCGAGTATCTCACACTTGTTAGGAAAATAATCCCACACACCAATGGTCTAAGATGGAGTATCTCACACTCGTTAGGAAAATAATGCTACACACAATGGTCTAAGATCGAGTATCTCACACTTGTTAGGAAAATAATCCCACACACCAATGGTCTAAGATGGAGTATCTCACACTCGTTAGGAAAATAATTCCACACACCAATGGTCTAATATGGAGTATCTCACACTCGTTAGGAAAATAATCACACACACCAATGGTCTAAGATGGAGTATCTCACACTCGTTAGGAAAATAATCTCACACACCAATGGTCTAAGATGGAGTATCTCACACTCGTTAGGAAAATAATCCCGTACACCAATGGTCTAAGATGGAGTATCTCACACTTGTTAGGAAAATAATCCCATACACCAATGGTCTAAGATGGAGTATCTCACACACCAATGGTCTAAGATGGAGTATCTCACACTCGTTAGGAAAATAATCACACACACCAATGGTCTAAGATGGAGTATCTCACACTCGTTAGGAAAATAATCTCATACACCAATGGTCTAAGATGGAGTATCTCACACTCGTTAGGAAAATAATCCCGTACACCAATGGTCTAAGATGGAGTATCTCACACTTGTTAGGAAAATAATCCCATACACCAATGGTCTAAGATGGAGTATCTCACACACCAATGGTCTAAGATGGAGTATCTCACACTCGTTAGGAAAATAATCCTACACACAATGGTCTAAGATCGAGTATCTCACACTTGTTAGGAAAATAATCCCACACACCAATGGTCTAAGATGGAGTATCTCACACTCGTTAGGAAAATAATGCTACACACAATGGTCTAAAATCGAGTATCTCACACTTGTTAGGAAAATAATCCCACACACCAATGGTCTAAGATGGAGTATCTCACACTCGTTAGGAAAATAATTCCTCACACCAATGGTCTAATATGGAGTATCTCACACTCGTTAGGAAAATAATCACAGACACCAATGGTCTAAGATGGAGTATCTCACACTCGTTAGGAAAATAATCCCACACACCAATGGTCTAAGATGGAGTATCTCACACTCGTTAGGAAAATAATCCCGTACACCAATGGTCTAAGATGGAGTATCTCACACTTGTTAGGAAAATAATCCCATACACCAATGGTCTAAGATGGAGTATCTCACACACCAATGGTCTAAGATGGAGTATCTCACACTCGTTAGGAAAATAATCACACACACCAATGGTCTAAGATGGAGTATCTCACACTCGTTAGGAAAATAATCCCACACACCAATGGTCTAAGATGGAGTATCTCACACTCGTTAGGAAAATAATCCTACACACAAAGGTCTAAGATCGAGTATCTCACACTTGTTAGGAAAATAATCCCACACACCAATGGTCTAAGATGGAGTATCTCACACTCGTTAGGAAAATAATTCCACACACCAATGGTCTAATATGGAGTATCTCACACTCGTTAGGAAAATAATCACACACACCAATGGTCTAAGATGGAGTATCTCAAACTCGTTAGGAAAATAATCTCACACACCAATGGTCTAAGATGGAGTATCTCACACTCGTTAGGAAAATAATCCCGTACACCAATGGTCTAAGATGGAGTATCTCACACTTGTTAGGAAAATAATCCCATACGCCAATGGTCTAAGATGGAGTATCTCACACACCAATGGTCTAAGATGGAGTATCTCACACTCGTTAGGAAAATAATCCTACACACAATGGTCTAAGATCGAGTATGTCACACTTGTTAGGAAAATAATCCCGTACACCAATGGTCTAAGATGGAGTATCTCACACTTGTTAGGAAAATAATCCCATACACCAATGGTCTAAGATGGAGTATCTCACACACCAATGGTCTAAGATGGAGTATCTTACACTCGTTAGGAAAATAATCCTACACACAATGGTCTAAGATCGAGTATCTCACACTTGTTAGGAAAATAATCCCACAAACCAATGGTCTAAGATGGAGTATCTCACACTCGTTAGGAAAATAATCCTACACACAATGGTCTAAGATCGAGTATCTCACACTTGTTAGGAAAATAATCCCACACACCAATGGTCTAAGATGGAGTATCTCACACTCGTTAGGAAAATAATTCCACACACCAATGGTCTAATATGGAGTATATCACACTCGTTAGGAAAATAATCCTACACACAATGGTCTAAGATCGAGTATCTCACACTCGTTAGGAAAATAATCCCACACACCAATGGTCTAAGATGGAGTATCTCACACTCGTTAGGAAAATAATCCTACACACAATGGTCTAAGATGAAGTATCTCGCACTCATTAGGAAAATAATCCCATACACCAATGGTCTAAGATGGAGTATCTCACACTCGTTGGGAAAATAATCCCATACACCAATGGTCTAAGATGGAGTATCTCACACTCGTTGAGAAAATAATTCCACACACCAATGGTCTAAGATGGAGTATCTCACACTCGTTAGGAAAATAATCCCACACACCAATGGTCTAATACAGAGTATCTCACACTCGTTAGGAAAATAATTCCACACACCAATGGTCTAAGATGGAGTATTTCACACTCGTTAGGAAAATAATCCCATACACCAATGGTCTAAGATGGAGTATCTCACACTCAGTAGGAAAATAATCCCATACACCAATGGTCTAAGATGGAGTATCTCATACTCGTTAGGAAAATAATCCCGTACACCAATGGTCTAAGATGGAGTATCTCACACTCGATAGGAAAATAATCCCATACACCAATGGTCTAAGATGGAGTATCTCACACTCGTTAGGAAAATAATCCTACCCACCAATGGTCTAAGATGGAGTATCTCACACTCGTTGGGAAAATAATCCCACACACCAATGGTCTAATACAGAGTATCTCACACTCGTTAGGAAAATAATTCCACACACCAATGGTCTAAGATGGAGTATTTCACACTCGTTAGGAAAATAATCCCATACACCAATGGTCTAAGATGGAGTATCTCACACTCAGTAGGAAAATAATCCCATACACCAATGGTCTAAGATGGAGTATCTCATACTCGTTAGGAAAATAATCCCGTACACCAATGGTCTAAGATGGAGTATCTCACACTCGTTAGGAAAATAATCCCATACACCAATGGTCTAAGATGGAGTATCTCACACTCGTTAGGAAAATAATCCTACCCACCAATGGTCTAAGATGGAGTATCTCACACTCGTTGGGAAAATAATCTCGTACACCAATGGTCTAAGATGGAGTATCTCACACCCGTTAGGAAAATAATCCCATACCCAAAGGGTCTAAGATGGAGTATCTCACACTTGTTAGGAAAATAATCCCATACACCAATGGTCTAAGATGGAGTATCTCACACTCGTTAGGAAAATAATTCCACACACCAATGGTCTAATATGGAGTATCTCACACTCGTTAGGAAAATAATCACACACACCAATGGTCTAAGATGGAGTATCTCACACTCGTTAGGAAAATAATCTCACACACCAATGGTCTAAGATGGAGTATCTCACACTCGTTAGGAAAATAATCCCGTACACCAATGGTCTAAGATGGAGTATCTCACACTTGTTAGGAAAATAATCCCATACACCAATGGTCTAAGATGGAGTATCTCACACACCAATGGTCTAAGATGGAGTATCTCACACTCGTTAGGAAAATAATCACACACACCAATGGTCTAAGATGGAGTATCTCACACTCGTTAGGAAAATAATCTCATACACCAATGGTCTAAGATGGAGTATCTCACACTCGTTAGGAAAATAATCCCGTACACCAATGGTCTAAGATGGAGTATCTCACACTTGTTAGGAAAATAATCCCATACACCAATGGTCTAAGATGGAGTATCTCACACACCAATGGTCTAAGATGGAGTATCTCAAACTCGTTAGGAAAATAATGCTACACACAATGGTCTAAGATCGAGTATCTCACACTTGTTAGGAAAATAATCCAACACACCAATGGTCTAATATGGAGTATCTCACACTCGTTAGGAAAATAATCCTACACACAATGGTCTAAGATGAATTATCTCGCACTCATTAGGAAAATAATCCCATACACCAATGGTCTAAGATGGAGTATCTCACACTCGTTGGGAAAATAATCCCATACACCAATGGTCTAAGATGGAGTATCTCACACTCGTTGAAAAAATAATATCACACACCAATGGTCTAAGATGGAGTATCTCACACTCGTTGAGAAAATAATTCCACACACCAATGGTCTAAGATGGAGTATCTCACACTCGTTAGGAAAATAATACCATACACCAATGGTCTAAGATGGAGTATCTCACACTCGTTAGGAAAATGATTCCACACACCAATGGTCTAATATGGAGTATCTCACACTCGTTAGGAAAATAATCCCATACACCAATGGTCTAAGATGAAGTATCTCACACTCGTTAGGAAAATAATCTCACACACCAATGGTCTAAGATGGAGTATCTCACACTCGTTAGGAAAATAATCCCGTACACCAATAGTCTAAGATGGAGTATCTCACACTTGTTAGGAAAATAATCCCATACACCAATGGTCTAAGATGGAGTATCTCACACACCAATGGTCTAAGATGGAGTATCTCACACTCGTTAGGAAAATAATCCTACACACAATGGTCTAAGATCGAGTATCTCACACTTGTTAGGAAAATAATCCCACACACCAATGGTCTAAGATGGAGTATCTCACACTCGTTAGGAAAATAATGCTACACACAATGGTCTAAGATCGAGTATCTCACACTTGTTAGGAAAATAATCCCACACACCAATGGTCTAAGATGGAGTATCTCACACTCGTTAGGAAAATAATTCCACACACCAATGGTCTAATATGGAGTATCTTACACTCGTTAGGAAAATAATCACACACACCAATGGTCTAAGATGGAGTATCTCACACTCGTTAGGAAAATAATCTCACACACCAATGGTCTAAGATGGAGTATCTCACACTCGTTAGGAAAATAATCCCGTACACCAATGGTCTAAGATGGAGTATCTCACACTCGTTGGGAAAATAATCCCACACACCAATGGTCTAATACAGAGTATCTCACACTCGTTAGGAAAATAATTCCACACACCAATGGTCTAAGATGGATTATTTCACACTCGTTAGGAAAATAATCCCATACACCAATGGTCTAAGATGGAGTATCTCACACTCAGTAGGAAAATAATCCCATACACCAATGGTCTAAGATGGAGTATCTCATACTCGTTAGGAAAATAATCCCGTACACCAATGGTCTAAGATGGAGTATCTCACACTCGTTAGGAAAATAATCCCATACACCAATGGTCTAAGATGGAGTATCTCACACTCGTTAGGAAAATAATCCTACCCACCAATGGTCTAAGATGGAGTATCTCACACTCGTTGGGAAAATAATCCCGTACACCAATGGTCTAAGATGGAGTATCTCACACCCGTTAGGAAAATAATCCCATACACCAATGGTCTAAGATGGAGTATCTCACACTTGTTAGGAAAATAATCCCATACACCAATGGTCTAAGATGGAGTATCTCACACTCGTTAGGAAAATAATTCCACACACCAATGGTCTAATATGGAGTATCTCACACTCGTTAGGAAAATAATCACACACACCAATGGTCTAAGATGGAGTATCTCACACTCGTTAGGAAAATAATCTCACACACCAATGGTCTAAGATGGAGTATCTCACACTCGTTAGGAAAATAATCCCGTACACCAATGGTCTAAGATGGAGTATCTCACACTTGTTAGGAAAATAATCCCATACACCAATGGTCTAAGATGGAGTATCTCACACACCAATGGTCTAAGATGGAGTATCTCACACTCGTTAGGAAAATAATCACACACACCAATGGTCTAAGATGGAGTATCTCACACTCGTTAGGAAAATAATCTCATACACCAATGGTCTAAGATGGAGTATCTCACACTCGTTAGGAAAATAATCCCGTACACCAATGGTCTAAGATGGAGTATCTCACACTTGTTAGGAAAATAATCCCATACACCAATGGTCTAAGATGGAGTATCTCACACACCAATGGTCTAAGATGGAGTATCTCAAACTCGTTAGGAAAATAATGCTACACACAATGGTCTAAGATCGAGTATCTCACACTTGTTAGGAAAATAATCCAACACACCAATGGTCTAATATGGAGTATCTCACACTCGTTAGGAAAATAATCCTACACACAATGGTCTAAGATGAAGTATCTCGCACTCATTAGGAAAATAATCCCATACACCAATGGTCTAAGATGGAGTATCTCACACTCGTTGGGAAAATAATCCCATACACCAATGGTCTAAGATGGAGTATCTCACACTCGTTGAAAAAATAATCTCACACACCAATGGTCTAAGATGGAGTATCTCACACTCGTTGAGAAAATAATTCCACACACCAATGGTCTAAGATGGAGTATCTCACACTCGTTAGGAAAATAATCCCGTACACCAATAGTCTAAGATGGAGTATCTCACACTTGTTAGGAAAATAATCCCATACACCAATGGTCTAAGATGGAGTATCTCACACACCAATGGTCTAAGATGGAGTATCTCACACTCGTTAGGAAAATAATCCTACACACAATGGTCTAAGATCGAGTATCTCACACTTGTTAGGAAAATAATCCCACACACCAATGGTCTAAGATGGAGTATCTCACACTCGTTAGGAAAATAATCCTACACACAATGGTCTAAGATCGAGTATCTCACACTTGTTAGGAAAATAATCCCACACACCAATGGTCTAAGATGGAGTATCTCACACTCGTTAGGAAAATAATCCTACACACAATGGTCTAAGATCGAGTATCTCACACTTGTTAGGAAAATAATCCCACACACCAATGGTCTAAGATGGAGTATCTCACACTCGTTAGGAAAATAATGCTACACACAATGGTCTAAGATCGAGTATCTCACACTTGTTAGGAAAATAATCCCACACACCAATGGTCTAAGATGGAGTATCTCACACTCGTTAGGAAAATAATTCCACACACCAATGGTCTAATATGGAGTATCTTACACTCGTTAGGAAAATAATCACACACACCAATGGTCTAAGATGGAGTATCTCACACTCGTTAGGAAAATAATCTCACACACCAATGGTCTAAGATGGAGTATCTCACACTCGTTAGGAAAATAATCCCGTACACCAATGGTCTAAGATGGAGTATCTCACACTTGTTAGGAAAATAATCCCATACACCAATGGTCTAAGATGGAGTATCTCACACACCAATGGTCTAAGATGGAGTATCTCACACTCGTTAGGAAAATAATCACACACACCAATGGTCTAAGATGGAATATCTCACACTCGTTAGGAAAATAATCTGATACACCAATGGTCTAAGATGGAGTATCTCACACTCGTTAGGAAAATAATCCCGTACACCAATGGTCTAAGATGGAGTATCTCTTCACACTTGTTAGGAAAATAATCCCATACACCAATGGTCTAAGATGGAGTATCTCACACACCAATGGTCTAAGATGGAGTATCTCACACTCGTTAGGAAAATAATCCTACACACAATGGTCTAAGATCGAGTATCTCACACTTGTTAGGAAAATAATCCCACAAACCAATGGTCTAAGATGGAGTATCTCACACTCGTTAGGAAAATAATCCTACACACAATGGTCTAAGATCGAGTATCTCACACTTGTTAGGAAAATAATCCCACACACCAATGGTCTAAGATGGAGTATCTCACACTCGTTAGGAAAATAATTCCACACACCAATGGTCTAATATGGAGTATCTCACACTTGTTAGGAAAATAATCCCACACACCAATGGTCTAAGATGGAGTATCTCACACTCGTCAGGAAAATAATCCCACACACCAATGGTCTAAGATGGAGTATCTCACACTCGTTGGGAAAATAATCCCACACACCAATGGTCTAAGATGGAGTATCTCACACTCGTTGGGAAAATAATCCCACACACCAATGGTCTAAGATGGAGTATCTCACACTCGTCAGGAAAATAATCCCACACACCAATGGTCTAAGATGGAGTATCTCACACTCGTTGGGAAAATAATCCCATACACCAATGGTCTAAGATGGAGTATCTCACACTAGTTGAAAAAATAATCTCACACACCAATGGTCTAAGATGGAGTATCTCACACTCGTTGAGAAAATAATTCCACACACCAATGGTCTAATATGAAGTATCTCACACTCGTTAGGAAAATGATTCCACACACCAATGGTCTAAGATGGAGTATCTCACACTCGTTAGGAAAATAATCCCATACACCAATGGTCTAATATGGAGTATCTCACACTCGTTAGGAAAATAATTCCATACACCAATGGTCTAATATGGAGTATCTCACACTCGTTGAAAAAATAATCTCACACACCAATGGTCTAAGATGGAGTATCTCACACTCGTTAGGAAAATAATCCCATACACCAATGGTCTGAGATGGAGTATCTCACACTCGTTAGGAAAATAATCCCATACACCAATGGTCTGAGATGGAGTATCTCACACTCGTTAGGAAAATAATCCCATACACCAATGGTCTAAGATGAAGTATCTCACACTCGTTAGGAAAATAATCTCACACACCAATGATCTAAGATGGAGTATCTCACACTCGTTAGGAAAATAATCCCGTACACCAATGGTCTAAGATGGAGTATCTCACACTTGTTAGGAAAATAATCCCATACACCAATGGTCTAAGATGGAGTATCTCACACACCAATGGTCTAAGATGGAGTATCTCACACTCGTTAGGAAAATAATCCTACACACAATGGTCTAAGATCGAGTATCTCACACTTGTTAGGAAAATAATCCCACAAACCAATGGTCTAAGATGGAGTATTTCACACTCGTTAGGAAAATAATCCTACACACAATGGTCTAAGATCGAGTATCTCACACTTGGTAGGAAAATAATCCCACACACCAATGGTCTAAGATGGAGTATCTCACACTCGTTAGGAAAATAATTCCACACACCAATGGTCTAATATGGAGTATCTCACACTTGTTAGGAAAATAATCCCACACACCAATGGTCTAAGATGGAGTATCTCACACTCGTTGAGAAAATAATTCCACACACCAATGGTCTGAGATGGAGTATCTCACACTCGTTAGGAAAATGATTCCACACACCAATGGTCTAATATGGAGTATCTCACACTCGTTAGGAAAATAATCCCATACACCAATGGTCTGAGATGGAGTATCTCACACTCGTTAGGAAAATAATCCCATACACCAATGGTCTAAGATGAAGTATCTCACACTCGTTAGGAAAATAATCTCACACACCAATGGTCTAAGATGGAGTATCTCACACTCGTTAGGAAAATAATCCCGTACACCAATGGTCTAAGATGGAGTATCTCACACTTGTTAGGAAAATAATCCCATACACCAATGGTCTAAGATGGAGTATCTCACACACCAATGGTCTAAGATGGAGTATCTCACACTCGTTAGGAAAATAATCCTACACACAATGGTCTAAGATCGAGTATCTCACACTTGTTAGGAAAATAATCCCACAAACCAATGGTCTAAGATGGAGTATTTCACACTCGTTAGGAAAATAATCCTACACACAATGGTCTAAGATCGAGTATCTCACACTTGGTAGGAAAATAATCCCACACACCAATGGTCTAAGATGGAGTATCTCACACTCGTTAGGAAAATAATTCCACACACCAATGGTCTAATATGGAGTATCTCACACTTGTTAGGAAAATAATCCCACACACCAATGGTCTAAGATGGAGTATCTCACACTCGTCAGGAAAATAATTCCACACACCAATGGTCTAATATGGAGTATCTCACACTTGTTAGGAAAATAATCCCACACACCAATGGTCTAATATGGAGTATCTCACACTCGTTAGGAAAATAATCCTACACACAATGGTCTAAGATGAAGTATCTCGCACTCATTAGGAAAATAATCCCATACACCAATGGTCTAAGATGGAGTATCTCACACTCGTTGGGAAAATAATCCCATACACCAATGGTCTAATATGGAGTATCTCACACTCGTTGAAAAAAAAATGTCACACACCAATGGTCTAAGATGGAGTATCTCACACTCGTTGAGAAAATAATTCCACACACCAATGGTCTAAAATGGAGTATCTCACACTCGTTAGGAAAATAATTCCACACACTAATGGTCTAAGATGGAGTATCTCACACTCGTTAGGAAAATAATTCCACACACCAATGGTCTAATATGGAGTATCTCACACTCGTTAGGAAAATAATCGCATACACCAATGGTCTAAGATGAAGTATCTCACACTCGTTAGGAAAATAATCTCACACACCAATGGTCTAAGATGGAGTATCTCACACTCGTTAGGAAAATAATCCCGTACACCAATGGTCTAAGATGGAGTATCTCACACTTGTTAGGAAAATAATCCCATACACCAATGGTCTAAGATGGAGTATCTCACACACCAATGGTCTAAGATGGAGTATCTCACACTCGTTAGGAAAATAATCCTACACACAATGGTCTAAGATCGAGTATCTCACACTTGTTAGGAAAATAATCCCACACACCAATGGTCTAAGATGGAGTATCTCACACTCGTTAGGAAAATAATCCTACACACAATGGTCTAAGATCGAGTATCTCTTCACACTTGTTAGGAAAATAATCCCATACACCAATGGTCTAAGATGGAGTATCTCACACACCAATGGTCTAAGATGGAGTATCTCACACTCGTTAGGAAAATAATCCTACACACAATGGTCTAAGATCGAGTATCTCACACTTGTTAGGAAAATAATCCCACAAACCAATGGTCTAAGATGGAGTATCTCACACTCGTTAGGAAAATAATCCTACACACAATGGTCTAAGATCGAGTATCTCACACTTGTTAGGAAAATAATCCCACACACCAATGGTCTAAGATGGAGTATCTCACACTCGTTAGGAAAATAATTCCACACACCAATGGTCTAATATGGAGTATCTCACACTTGTTAGGAAAATAATCCCACACACCAATGGTCTAAGATGGAGTATCTCACACTCGTCAGGAAAATAATCCCACACACCAATGGTCTAAGATGGAGTATCTCACACTCGTTGGGAAAATAATCCCACACACCAATGGTCTAAGATGGAGTATCTCACACTCGTTGGGAAAATAATCCCACACACCAATGGTCTAAGATGGAGTATCTCACACTCGTCAGGAAAATAATCCCACACACCAATGGTCTAAGATGGAGTATCTCACACTCGTTGGGAAAATAATCCCATACACCAATGGTCTAAGATGGAGTATCTCACACTAGTTGAAAAAATAATCTCACACACCAATGGTCTAAGATGGAGTATCTCACACTCGTTGAGAAAATAATTCCACACACCAATGGTCTAATATGAAGTATCTCACACTCGTTAGGAAAATGATTCCACACACCAATGGTCTAAGATGGAGTATCTCACACTTGTTAGGAAAATAATCCCATACACCAATGGTCTAATATGGAGTATCTCACACTCGTTAGGAAAATAATTCCATACACCAATGGTCTAATATGGAGTATCTCACACTCGTTGAAAAAATAATCTCACACACCAATGGTCTAAGATGGAGTATCTCACACTCGTTAGGAAAATAATCCCATACACCAATGGTCTGAGATGGAGTATCTCACACTCGTTAGGAAAATAATCCCATACACCAATGGTCTGAGATGGAGTATCTCACACTCGTTAGGAAAATAATCCCATACACCAATGGTCTAAGATGAAGTATCTCACACTCGTTAGGAAAATAATCTCACACACCAATGATCTAAGATGGAGTATCTCACACTCGTTAGGAAAATAATCCCGTACACCAATGGTCTAAGATGGAGTATCTCACACTTGTTAGGAAAATAATCCCATACACCAATGGTCTAAGATGGAGTATCTCACACACCAATGGTCTAAGATGGAGTATCTCACACTCGTTAGGAAAATAATCCTACACACAATGGTCTAAGATCGAGTATCTCACACTTGTTAGGAAAATAATCCCACAAACCAATGGTCTAAGATGGAGTATTTCACACTCGTTAGGAAAATAATCCTACACACAATGGTCTAAGATCGAGTATCTCACACTTGGTAGGAAAATAATCCCACACACCAATGGTCTAAGATGGAGTATCTCACACTCGTTAGGAAAATAATTCCACACACCAATGGTCTAATATGGAGTATCTCACACTTGTTAGGAAAATAATCCCACACACCAATGGTCTAAGATGGAGTATCTCACACTCGTTGAGAAAATAATTCCACACACCAATGGTCTGAGATGGAGTATCTCACACTCGTTAGGAAAATGATTCCACACACCAATGGTCTAATATGGAGTATCTCACACTCGTTAGGAAAATAATCCCATACACCAATGGTCTGAGATGGAGTATCTCACACTCGTTAGGAAAATAATCCCATACACCAATGGTCTAAGATGAAGTATCTCACACTCGTTAGGAAAATAATCTCACACACCAATGGTCTAAGATGGAGTATCTCACACTCGTTAGGAAAATAATCCCGTACACCAATGGTCTAAGATGGAGTATCTCACACTTGTTAGGAAAATAATCCCATACACCAATGGTCTAAGATGGAGTATCTCACACACCAATGGTCTAAGATGGAGTATCTCACACTCGTTAGGAAAATAATCCTACACACAATGGTCTAAGATCGAGTATCTCACACTTGTTAGGAAAATAATCCCACAAACCAATGGTCTAAGATGGAGTATTTCACACTCGTTAGGAAAATAATCCTACACACAATGGTCTAAGATCGAGTATCTCACACTTGGTAGGAAAATAATCCCACACACCAATGGTCTAAGATGGAGTATCTCACACTCGTTAGGAAAATAATTCCACACACCAATGGTCTAATATGGAGTATCTCACACTTGTTAGGAAAATAATCCCACACACCAATGGTCTAAGATGGAGTATCTCACACTCGTCAGGAAAATAATTCCACACACCAATGGTCTAATATGGAGTATCTCACACTTGTTAGGAAAATAATCCCACACACCAATGGTCTAATATGGAGTATCTCACACTCGTTAGGAAAATAATCCTACACACAATGGTCTAAGATGAAGTATCTCGCACTCATTAGGAAAATAATCCCATACACCAATGGTCTAAGATGGAGTATCTCACACTCGTTGGGAAAATAATCCCATACACCAATGGTCTAATATGGAGTATCTCACACTCGTTGAAAAAAAAATGTCACACACCAATGGTCTAAGATGGAGTATCTCACACTCGTTGAGAAAATAATTCCACACACCAATGGTCTAAAATGGAGTATCTCACACTCGTTAGGAAAATAATTCCACACACTAATGGTCTAAGATGGAGTATCTCACACTCGTTAGGAAAATAATTCCACACACCAATGGTCTAATATGGAGTATCTCACACTCGTTAGGAAAATAATCGCATACACCAATGGTCTAAGATGAAGTATCTCACACTCGTTAGGAAAATAATCTCACACACCAATGGTCTAAGATGGAGTATCTCACACTCGTTAGGAAAATAATCCCGTACACCAATGGTCTAAGATGGAGTATCTCACACTTGTTAGGAAAATAATCCCATACACCAATGGTCTAAGATGGAGTATCTCACACACCAATGGTCTAAGATGGAGTATCTCACACTCGTTAGGAAAATAATCCTACACACAATGGTCTAAGATCGAGTATCTCACACTTGTTAGGAAAATAATCCCACACACCAATGGTCTAAGATGGAGTATCTCACACTCGTTAGGAAAATAATCCTACACACAATGGTCTAAGATCGAGTATCTCACACTTGTTAGGAAAATAATCCCACACACCAATGGTCTAAGATGGAGTATCTCACACTCGTTAGGAAAATAATTCCACACACCAATGGTCTAATATGGAGTATCTCACACTCGTTAGGAAAATAATCCTACACACAATGGTCTAAGATGGAGTATCTCACACTCGTTGAGATAATAATCTCACACACCAATGGTCTAAGATGGAGTATCTCACACCCGTTGAGAAAATAATTCCACACACCAATGGTCTAAGATGGAGTATCTCACACTCGTTAGGAAAATAATCCCATACACCAATGGTCTGAGATGGAGTATCTCACACTCGTTAGGAAAATAATCCCATACACCAATGGTCTGAGATGGAGTATCTCACACTCGTTAGGAAAATAATCCCATACACCAATGGTCTGAGATGGAGTATCTCACACTCGTTAGGAAAATAATCCCATACACCAATGGTCTAAGATGAAGTATCTCACACTCGTTAGGAAAATAATCTCACACACCAATGGTCTAAGATGGAGTATCTCACACTCGTTAGGAAAATAATCCCGTACACCAATGGTCTAAGATGGAGTATCTCACACTTGTTAGGAAAATAATCCCATACACCAATGGTCTAAGATGGAGTATCTCACACACCAATGGTCTAAGATGGAGTATCTCACACTCGTTAGGAAAATAATCCTACACACAATGGTCTAAGATCGAGTATCTCACACTTGTTAGGAAAATAATCCCACAAACCAATGGTCTAAGATGGAGTATTTCACACTCGTTAGGAAAATAATCCTACACACAATGGTCTAAGATCGAGTATCTCACACTTGGTAGGAAAATAATCCCACACACCAATGGTCTAAGATGGAGTATCTCACACTCGTTAGGAAAATAATTCCACACACCAATGGTCTAATATGGAGTATCTCACACTTGTTAGGAAAATAATCCCACACACCAATGGTCTAAGATGGAGTATCTCACACTCGTTGAGAAAATAATTCCACACACCAATGGTCTGAGATGGAGTATCTCACACTCGTTAGGAAAATGATTCCACACACCAATGGTCTAATATGGAGTATCTCACACTCGTTAGGAAAATAATCCCATACACCAATGGTCTAAGATTGAGTATCTCACACTCGTTAGGAAAATAATCCCATACACCAATGGTCTAAGATGAAGTATCTCACACTCGTTAGGAAAATAATCTCACACACCAATGGTCTAAGATGGAGTATCTCACACTCGTTAGGAAAATAATCCCGTACACCAATGGTCTAATATGGAGTATCTCACACTTGTTAGGAAAATAATCCCACACACCAATGGTCTAAGATGGAGTATCTCACACTCGTCAGGAAAATAATTCCACACACCAATGGTCTAATATGGAGTATCTCACACTTGTTAGGAAAATAATCCCACACACCAATGGTCTAATATGGAGTATCTCACACTCGTTAGGAAAATAATCCTACACACAATGGTCTAAGATGAAGTATCTCACACTCATTAGGAAAATAATCCCATACACCAATGGTCTAAGATGGAGTATCTCACACTCGTTGGGAAAATAATCCCATACACCAATGGTCTAATATGGAGTATCTCACACTCGTTGAAAAAAAAATGTCACACACCAATGGTCTAAGATGGAGTATCTCACACTCGTTGAGAAAATAATTCCACACACCAATGGTCTAAAATGGAGTATCTCACACTCGTTAGGAAAATAATTCCACACACTAATGGTCTAAGATGGAGTATCTCACACTCGTTAGGAAAATAATTCCACACACCAATGGTCTAATATGGAGTATCTCACACTCGTTAGGAAAATAATCCCATACACCAATGGTCTAAGATGAAGTATCTCACACTCGTTAGGAAAATAATCTCACACACCAATGGTCTAAGATGGAGTATCTCACACTCGTTAGGAAAATAATCCCGTACACCAATGGTCTAAGATGGAGTATCTCACACTTGTTAGGAAAATAATCCCATACACCAATGGTCTAAGATGGAGTATCTCACACACCAATGGTCTAAGATGGAGTATCTCACACTCGTTAGGAAAATAATCCTACACACAATGGTCTAAGATCGAGTATCTCACACTTGTTAGGAAAATAATCCCACACACCAATGGTCTAAGATGGAGTATCTCACACTCGTTAGGAAAATAATCCTACACACAATGGTCTAAGATCGAGTATCTCACACTTGTTAGGAAAATAATCCCACACACCAATGGTCTAAGATGGAGTATCTCACACTCGTTAGGAAAATAATTCCACACACCAATGGTCTAATATGGAGTATCTCACACTCGTTAGGAAAATAATCCTACACACAATGGTCTAAGATGGAGTATCTCACACTCGTTGAGATAATAATCTCACACACCAATGGTCTAAGATGGAGTATCTCACACCCGTTGAGAAAATAATTCCACACACCAATGGTCTAAGATGGAGTATCTCACACTCGTTAGGAAAAAAATCCCTCACACCAATGGTCTAAGATGGAGTATCTCACACTCGTTAGGAAAATAATTCCACACACCAATGGTCTAATATGGAGTATCTCATACTCCTTAGGAAAATAATCCTACACACCAATGGTCTAAGATGGAGTATCTCACACTCGTTGGGAAAATAATCCTACACACAATGGTCTAAGATCGAGTATCTCACACTTGTTAGGAAAATAATCTCACACACCAATGGTCTAATATGGAGTATCTCACACTCGTTAGGAAAATATTCACACACCAATGGTCTAAGATGGAGTATCTCACACTCGTTAGGAAAATAATCTCACACACCAATGGTCTAAGATGGAGTATCTCACACTCGTTAGGAAAATAATCCCGTACACCAATGGTCTAAGATGGAGTATCTCAAACTAGTTAGGAAAATAATCCCATACACCAATGGTCTAAGATGGAGTATCTCACACACCAATGGTCTAAGATGGAGTATCTCACACTCGTTAGGAAAATAATCCTACACACAATGGTCTAAGATCGAGTATCTCACACTTGTTAGGAAAATAATCCCACACACCAATGGTCTAAGATGGAGTATCTCACACTCGTTAGGAAAATAATCCTACACACAATGGTCTAAGATCGAGTATCTCACACTTGTTAGGAAAATAATCCCACACACCAATGGTCTAAGATGGAGTATCTCACACTCGTTGAGAAAATAATTCCACACACCAATGGTCTAAGATGGAGTATCTCACACTCGTTAGGAAAATAATTCCACACACTAATGGTCTAAGATGGAGTATCTCACACTCGTTAGGAAAATAATTCCACACACCAATGGTCTAATATGGAGTATCTCACACTCGTTAGGAAAATAATCCCATACACCAATGGTCTAAGATGAAGTATCTCACACTCGTTAGGAAAATAATCTCACACACCAATGATCTAAGATGGAGTATCTCACACTCGTTAGGAAAATAATCCCGTACACCAATGGTCTAAGATGGAGTATCTCACACTTGTTAGGAAAATAATCCCATACACCAATGGTCTAAGATGGAGTATCTCACACACCAATGGTCTAAGATGGAGTATCTCACACTCGTTAGGAAAATAATCCTACACACAATGGTCTAAGATCGAGTATCTCACACTTGTTAGGAAAATAATCCCATACACCAATGGTCTAAGATGGAGTATCTCACACTCGTTAGGAAAATAATCCTACACACAATGGTCTAAGATCGAGTATCTCACACTTGTTATGAAAATAATCCCACACACCAATGGTCTAAGATGGAGTATCTCACACTCGTTAGGAAAATAATTCCACACACCAATGGTCTAATATGGAGTATCTCACACTCGTTAGGAAAATAATCCTACACACAATGGTCTAAGATGGAGTATCTCACACTCGTTGAGAAAATAATCCTACACACAATGGTCTAAGATCGAGTATCTCACACTTGTTATGAAAATAATCCCACACACCAATGGTCTAAGATGGAGTATCTCACACTCGTTAGGAAAATAATTCCACACACCAATGGTCTAATATGGAGTATCTCACACTTGTTAGGAAAATAATCCCATACACCAATGGTCTAAGATGGAGTATCTCACACTCGTTAGGAAAATAATCCTACACACAATGGTCTAAGATCGAGTATCTCACACTTGTTATGAAAATAATCCCACACACCAATGGTCTAAGATGGAGTATCTCACACTCGTTAGGAAAATAATTCCACACACCAATGGTCTAATATGGAGTATCTCACACTCGTTAGGAAAATAATCCTACACACAATGGTCTAAGATGGAGTATCTCA
Organism: Glandiceps talaboti; assembly: GCF_964340395.1. Classification (NCBI taxonomy): domain Eukaryota; kingdom Metazoa; phylum Hemichordata; class Enteropneusta; family Spengelidae; genus Glandiceps; species Glandiceps talaboti. The sequence continues at coordinate 152,119 of NW_027554290.1, forward strand.
CACTCGTTGAGAAAATAATCTCACACACCAATGGTCTAAGATGGAGTATCTCACACCCGTTGAGAAAATAATTCCACACACCAATGGTCTAAGATGGAGTATCTCACACTCGTTAGGAAAAAAATCCCTCACACCAATGGTCTAAGATGGAGTATCTCACACTCGTTAGGAAAATAATTCCACACACCAATGGTCTAATATGGAGTATCTCACACTCGTTAGGAAAATAATCCTACACACAATGGTCTAAGATCGAGTATCTCACACTTGTTAGGAAAATAATCCCACACACCAAAGGTCTAAGATGGAGTATCTCACACTCGTTGGGAAAATAATCCTACACACAATGGTCTAAGATCGAGTATCTCACACTTGTTAGGAAAATAATCCCACACACCAATGGTCTAATATGGAGTATCTCACACTCGTTAGGAAAATATTCACACACACCAATGGTCTAAGATGGAGTATCTCACACTCGTTAGGAAAATAATCTCACACACCAATGGTCTAAGATGGAGTATCTCACACTCGTTAGGAAAATAATCCCGTACACCAATGGTCTAAGATGGAGTATCTCACACTAGTTAGGAAAATAATCCCATACACCAATGGTCTAAGATGGAGTATATCACACACCAATGGTCTAAGATGGAGTATCTCACACTCGTTAGGAAAATAATCCTACACACAATGGTCTAAGATCGAGTATCTCACACGTTAGGAAAATAATCCTACACACAATGGTCTAAGATCGAGTATCTCACACTTGTTAGGAAAATAATCCCACACACCAATGGTCTAAGATGGAGTATATCACACTCGTTAGGAAAATAATCCTACACACAATGGTCTAAGATGGAGTATCTCACACTCGTTGAGAAAATAATCTCACACACCAATGGTCTAAGATGGAGTATCTCACACCCGTTGAGAAAATAATTCCACACACCAATGGTCTAAGATGGAGTATCTCACACTCGTTAGGAAATAAATTCAACACACCAATGGTCTAAGATGGAGTATCTCACACTCGTTAGGAAAATAATTCCACACACCAATGGTCTAATATGGAGTATCTGACACTCGTTAGGAAAATAATCCCATACACCAATGGTCTAAGATGGAGTATCTCACACTCGTTAGGAAAATAATCTCACACACCAATGGTCTAAGATGGAGTATCTCACACTCGTTAGGAAAATAATCCCGTACACCAATGGTCTAAGATGGAGTATCTCACACTTGTTAGGAAAATAATCCCATACACCAATGGTCTAAGATGGAGTAGCTCACACACCAATGGTCTAAGATGGAGTATCTCACTCTCGTTAGGAAAACAATCCTACACACAATGGTCTAAGATCGAGTATCTCACAATTGTTAGGAAAATAATCCCACACACCAATGGCCTAAGATGGAGTATCTCACACTCGTTAGGAAAATAATCCTACACACAATGGTCTAAGATCGAGTATCTCACACTTGTTAGGAAAATAATCCCACACACCAATGGTCTAAGATGGAGTATCTCACACTCGTTAGGAAAATAATTCCACACACCAATGGTCTAATATGGAGTATCTCACACTCGTTAGGAAAAAAATCCCATACACCAATGGTCTAAGATGGAGTATCTCACACTCGTTAGGAAAATAATCTCACACACCAATGGTCTAAGATGGAGTATCTCGCACTCATTAGGAAAATAATCCTACACACAATGGTCTAAGATGGAGTATCTCACACTCGTTGAGAAAATAATCTCACACACCAATGGTCTAAGATGGAGTATCTCACACCCGTTGAGAAAATAATTCCACACACCAATGGTCTAAGATGGAGTATCTCACACTCGTTGAGAAAATAATCTCACACACCAATGGTCTAAGATGGAGTATCTCACACCCGTTGAGAAAATAATTCCACACACCAATGGTCTAAGATGGAGTATCTCACACTCGTTAGGAAAAAAATTCAACACACCAATGGTCTAAGATGGAGTATCTCACACTCGTTAGGAAAATAATTCCACACACCAATGGTCTAATATGGAGTATCTCACACTCGTTAGGAAAATAATCCCATACACCAATGGTCTAATATGGAGTATCTCACACTCGTTAGGAAAATAATCCCATACACCAATGGTCTAAGATGAAGTATCTCACACTCGTTAGGAAAATAATCTCACACACCAATGGTCTAAGATGGAGTATCTCACACTCGTTAGGAAAATAATCCCGTACACCAATGGTCTAAGATGGAGTATCTCACACTTGTTAGGAAAATAATCCCATACACCAATGGTCTAAGATGGAGTATCTCACACACCAATGGTCTAAGATGGAGTATCTCACACTCGTTAGGAAAATAATCCTACACACAATGGTCTAAGATCGAGTATCTCACACTTGTTAGGAAAATAATCCCACACACCAATGGTCTAAGATGGAGTATCTCACACTCGTTAGGAAAATAATCCTACACACAATGGTCTAAGATCGAGTATCTCACACTTGTTAGGAAAATAATCCCACACACCAATGGTCTAAGATGGAGTATCTCACACTCGTTAGGAAAATAATTCCACACACCAATGGTCTAATATGGAGTATCTCACACTCGTTAGGAAAATAATCCTACACACAATGGTCTAAGATGGAGTATCTCACACTCGTTGAGATAATAATCTCACACACCAATGGTCTAAGATGGAGTATCTCACACCCGTTGAGAAAATAATTCCACACACCAATGGTCTAAGATGGAGTATCTCACACTCATTAGGAAAAAAATCCCTCACACCAATGGTCTAAGATGGAGTATCTCACACTCGTTAGGAAAATAATTCCACACACCAATGGTCTAATATGGAGTATCTCACACTCCTTAGGAAAATAATCCTACACACCAATGGTCTAAGATGGAGTATCTCACACTCGTTGGGAAAATAATCCTACACACAATGGTCTAAGATCGAGTATCTCACACTTGTTAGGAAAATAATCTCACACACCAATGGTCTAATATGGAGTATCTCACACTCGTTAGGAAAATATTCACACACCAATGGTCTAAGATGGAGTATCTCACACTCGTTAGGAAAATAATCTCACACACCAATGGTCTAAGATGGAGTATCTCACACTCGTTAGGAAAATAATCCCGTACACCAATGGTCTAAGATGGAGTATCTCAAACTAGTTAGGAAAATAATCCCATACACCAATGGTCTAAGATGGAGTATCTCACACACCAATGGTCTAAGATGGAGTATCTCACACTCGTTAGGAAAATAATCCTACACACAATGGTCTAAGATCGAGTATCTCACACTTGTTAGGAAAATAATCCCACACACCAATGGTCTAAGATGGAGTATCTCACACTCGTTAGGAAAATAATCCTACACACAATGGTCTAAGATCGAGTATCTCACACTTGTTAGGAAAATAATCCCACACACCAATGGTCTAAGATGGAGTATCTCACACTCGTTGAGAAAATAATTCCACACACCAATGGTCTAAGATGGAGTATCTCACACTCGTTAGGAAAATAATTCCACACACTAATGGTCTAAGATAGAGTATCTCACACTCGTTAGGAAAATAATTCCATACACCAATGGTCTAATATGGAGTATCTCACACTCGTTAGGAAAATAATCTCACACACCAATGGTCTAAGATGGAGTATCTCACACTCGTTAGGAAAATAATCCCGTACACCAATGGTCTAAGATGGAGTATCTCACACTCGTTAGGAAAATAATTCCACACACCAATGGTCTAATATGGAGTATCTCACACTCGTTAGGAAAATAATCCTACACACAATGGTCTAAGATGGAGTATCTCACACTCGTTGAGAAAATAATCTCACACACCAATGGTCTAAGATGGAGTATCTCACACCCGTTGAGAAAATAATTCCACACACCAATGGTCTAAGATGGAGTATCTCACACTCGTTAGGAAAAAAATCCCTCACACCAATGGTCTAAGATGGAGTATCTCACACTCGTTAGGAAAATAATTCCACACACCAATGGTCTAATATGGAGTATCTCACACTCGTTAGGAAAATAATCCTACACACAATGGTCTAAGATCGAGTATCTCACACTTGTTAGGAAAATAATCCCACACACCAATGGTCTAAGATGGAGTATCTCACACTCGTTAGGAAAATAATCCTACACACAATGGTCTAAGATCGAGTATCTCACACTTGTTAGGAAAATAATCCCACACACCAATGGTCTAAGATGGAGTATCTCACACTCGTTGGGAAAATAATCCTACACACAATGGTCTAAGATTGAGTATCTCACACTTGTTAGGAAAATAATCCCACACACCAATGGTCTAATATGGAGTATCTTACACTCGTTAGGAAAATATTCACACACACCAATGGTCTAAGATGGAGTATCTCACACTCGTTAGGAAAATAATCTCACACACCAATGGTCTAAGATGGAGTATCTCACACTCGTTAGGAAAATAATCCCGTACACCAATGGTCTAAGATGGAGTACGTCATACTTGTTAGGAAAATAATCCCATACACCAATGGTCTAAGATGGAGTATCTCACACACCAATGGTCTAAGATGGAGTATCTCACTCTCGTTAGGAAAATAATCCTACACACAATGGTCTAAGATCGAGTATCTCACACTTGTTAGGAAAATAATCCCACACACCAATGGTCTAAGATGGAGTATCTCACACTCGTTAGGAAAATAATTCCACACACCAATGGTCTAATATGGAGTATCTCACACTCGTTAGGAAAAAAATCCCATACACCAATGGTCTAAGATGGAGTATCTCACACTCGTTAGGAAAATAATCTCACACACCAATGGTCTAAGATGGAGTATCTCGCACTCATTAGGAAAATAATCCCACACACCAATGGTCTAAGATGGAGTATCTCACACTCGTTGGGAAAATAATCCCATACACCAATGGTCTAAGATGGAGTATCTCACACTCGTTAGGAAAATAATCCCATACACCAATGGTCTGAGATGGAGAATCTCACACTCGTTAGGAAAATAATCCTACACACAATGGTCTAAGATCGAGTATCTCACAATTGTTAGGAAAATAATCCCACACACCAATGGTCTAAGATGGAGTATCTCACACTCGTTAGGAAAATAATCCTACACACAATGGTCTAAGATCGAGTATCTCACACTTGTTAGGAAAATAATCCCTCACACCAATGGTCTAAGATGGAGTATCTCACACTCGTTAGGAAAATAATTCCACACACCAATGGTCTAAGATGGAGTATCTCACACTCGTTAGGAAAATAATCCCATACACCAATGGTCTAAGATGAAGTATTTCACACTCGTTAGGAAAATAATTCCATACACCAATGGTCTAAGATGGAGTATCTCACACTCGTTAGGAAAATAATCCTACACACAATGGTCTAAGATCGAGTATCTCACACTTGTTAGGAAAATAATCCCACACACCAATGGTCTAAGATGGAGTATCTCACACTCGTTAGGAAAATAATTCCACACACCAATGGTCTAATATGGAGTATCTCACACTTGTTAGGAAAATAATCCCACACACCAATGGTCTAAGATGGAGTATCTCACACTCGTTAGGAAAAAAATCCCATACACCAATGGTCTAAGATGGAGTATCTCACACTCGTAAGGAAAATAATCTCACACACCAATGGTCTAAGATGGAGTATCTCGCACTCATTAGGAAAATAATCCTACACACAATGGTCTAAGATGGAGTATCTCACACTCGTTGAGAAAATAATCTCACACACCAATGGTCTAAGATGGAGTATCTCACACCCGTTGAGAAAATAATTCCACACACCAATGGTCTAAGATGGAGTATCTCACACTCGTTAGGAAAAAAATTCAACACACCAATGGTCTAAGATGGAGTATCTCACACTCGTTAGGAAAATAATTCCACACACCAATGGTCTAATATGGAGTATCTCACACTCGTTAGGAAAATAATCCCATACACCAATGGTCTAAGATGAAGTATTTCACACTCGTTAGGAAAATAATCTCACACACCAATGGTCTAAGATGGAGTATCTCACACTCGTTAGGAAAATAATCCCGTACACCAATGGTCTAAGATGGAGTATCTCACACTTGTTAGGAAAATAATCCTATACACCAATGGTCTAAGATGGAGTATCTCACACACCAATGGTCTAAGATGGAGTATCTCACACTCGTTAGGAAAATAATCCTACACACAATGGTCTAAGATCGAGTATCTCACACTTGTTAGGAAAATAATCCCACACACCAATGGTCTAAGATGGAGTATCTCACACTCGTTGGGAAAATAATCCTACACACAATGGTCTAAGATTGAGTATCTCACACTTGTTAGGAAAATAATCCCACACACCAATGGTCTAATATGGAGTATGTCACACTCGTTAGGAAAATATTCACACACACCAATGGTCTAAGATGGAGTATCTCACACTCGTTAGGAAAATAATCTCACACACCAATGGTCTATGATGGAGTATCTCACACTCGTTATTAAAATAATCCCGTACACCAATGGTCTAAGATGGAGTATGTCACACTTGTTAGAAAAATAATCCCATACACCAATGGTCTAAGATGGAGTATCTCACACACCAATGGTCTAAGATGGAGTATCTCACTCTCGTTAGGAAAATAATCCTACACACAATGGTCTAAGATCGAGTATCTCACACTTGTTAGGAAAATAATCCCACACACCAATGGTCTAAGATGGAGTATCTCACACTCGTTAGGAAAATAATCCTACACACAATGGTCTAAGATCGAGTATCTCACACTTGTTAGGAAAATAATCCCACACACCAATGGTCTAAGATGGAGTATCTCACACTCGTTAGGAAAATAATTCCACACACCAATGGTCTAATATGGAGTATCTCACACTCGTTAGGAAAATAATCCTACACACAATGGTCTAAGATGGAGTATCTCACACTCGTTGAGATAATAATCTCACACACCAATGGTCTAAGATGGAGTATCTCACACCCGTTGAGAAAATAATTCCACACACCAATGGTCTAAGATGGAGTATCTCACACTCATTAGGAAAAAAATCCCTCACACCAATGGTCTAAGATGGAGTATCTCACACTCGTTAGGAAAATAATTCCACACACCAATGGTCTAATATGGAGTATCTCACACTCCTTAGGAAAATAATCCTACACACCAATGGTCTAAGATGGAGTATCTCACACTCGTTGGGAAAATAATCCTACACACAATGGTCTAAGATCGAGTATCTCACACTTGTTAGGAAAATAATCTCACACACCAATGGTCTAATATGGAGTATCTCACACTCGTTAGGAAAATATTCACACACCAATGGTCTAAGATGGAGTATCTCAAACTCGTTAGGAAAATAATCTCACACACCAATGGTCTAAGATGGAGTATCTCACACTCGTTAGGAAAATAATCCCGTACACCAATGGTCTAAGATGGAGTATCTCAAACTAGTTAGGAAAATAATCCCATACACCAATGGTCTAAGATGGAGTATCTCACACACCAATGGTCTAAGATGGAGTATCTCACACTCGTTAGGAAAATAATCCTACACACAATGGTCTAAGATCGAGTATCTCACACTTGTTAGGAAAATAATCCCACACACCAATGGTCTAAGATGGAGTATCTCACACTCGTTAGGAAAATAATCCTACACACAATGGTCTAAGATCGAGTATCTCACACTTGTTAGGAAAATAATCCCACACACCAATGGTCTAAGATGGAGTATCTCACACTCGTTGAGAAAATAATTCCACACACCAATGGTCTAAGATGGAGTATCTCACACTCGTTAGGAAAATAATTCCACACACTAATGGTCTAAGATAGAGTATCTCACACTCGTTAGGAAAATAATTCCATACACCAATGGTCTAATATGGAGTATCTCACACTCGTTAGGAAAATAATCTCACACACCAATGGTCTAAGATGGAGTATCTCACACTCGTTAGGAAAATAATCCCGTACACCAATGGTCTAAGATGGAGTATCTCACACTCGTTAGGAAAATAATTCCACACACCAATGGTCTAATATGGAGTATCTCACACTCGTTAGGAAAATAATCCTACACACAATGGTCTAAGATGGAGTATCTCACACTCGTTGAGAAAATAATCTCACACACCAATGGTCTAAGATGGAGTATCTCACACCCGTTGAGAAAATAATTCCACACACCAATGGTCTAAGATGGAGTATCTCACACTCGTTAGGAAAAAAATCCCTCACACCAATGGTCTAAGATGGAGTATCTCACACTCGTTAGGAAAATAATTCCACACACCAATGGTCTAATATGGAGTATCTCACACTCGTTAGGAAAATAATCCTACACACAATGGTCTAAGATCGAGTATCTCACACTTGTTAGGAAAATAATCCCACACACCAATGGTCTAAGATGGAGTATCTCACACTCGTTAGGAAAATAATCCTACACACAATGGTCTAAGATCGAGTATCTCACACTTGTTAGGAAAATAATCCCACACACCAATGGTCTAAGATGGAGTATCTCACACTCGTTGGGAAAATAATCCTACACACAATGGTCTAAGATTGAGTATCTCACACTTGTTAGGAAAATAATCCCACACACCAATGGTCTAATATGGAGTATCTTACACTCGTTAGGAAAATATTCACACACACCAATGGTCTAAGATGGAGTATCTCACACTCGTTAGGAAAATAATCTCACACACCAATGGTCTAAGATGGAGTATCTCACACTCGTTAGGAAAATAATCCCGTACACCAATGGTCTAAGATGGAGTACGTCATACTTGTTAGGAAAATAATCCCATACACCAATGGTCTAAGATGGAGTATCTCACACACCAATGGTCTAAGATGGAGTATCTCACTCTCGTTAGGAAAATAATCCTACACACAATGGTCTAAGATCGAGTATCTCACACTTGTTAGGAAAATAATCCCACACACCAATGGTCTAAGATGGAGTATCTCACACTCGTTAGGAAAATAATTCCACACACCAATGGTCTAATATGGAGTATCTCACACTCGTTAGGAAAAAAATCCCATACACCAATGGTCTAAGATGGAGTATCTCACACTCGTTAGGAAAATAATCTCACACACCAATGGTCTAAGATGGAGTATCTCGCACTCATTAGGAAAATAATCCCACACACCAATGGTCTAAGATGGAGTATCTCACACTCGTTGGGAAAATAATCCCATACACCAATGGTCTAAGATGGAGTATCTCACACTCGTTAGGAAAATAATCCCATACACCAATGGTCTGAGATGGAGAATCTCACACTCGTTAGGAAAATAATCCTACACACAATGGTCTAAGATCGAGTATCTCACAATTGTTAGGAAAATAATCCCACACACCAATGGTCTAAGATGGAGTATCTCACACTCGTTAGGAAAATAATCTCACACACCAATGGTCTAAGATGGAGTATCTCGCACTCATTAGGAAAATAATCCCACACACCAATGGTCTAAGATGGAGTATCTCACACTCGTTGGGAAAATAATCCCATACACCAATGGTCTAAGATGGAGTATCTCACACTCGTTAGGAAAATAATCCCGTACACCAATGGTCTAAGATGGAGTATCTCAAACTAGTTAGGAAAATAATCCCATACACCAATGGTCTAAGATGGAGTATCTCACACACCAATGGTCTAAGATGGAGTATCTCACACTCGTTAGGAAAATAATCCTACACACAATGGTCTAAGATCGAGTATCTCACACTTGTTAGGAAAATAATCCCACACACCAATGGTCTAAGATGGAGTATCTCACACTCGTTAGGAAAATAATCCTACACACAATGGTCTAAGATCGAGTATCTCACACTTGTTAGGAAAATAATCCCACACACCAATGGTCTAAGATGGAGTATCTCACACTCGTTGAGAAAATAATTCCACACACCAATGGTCTAAGATGGAGTATCTCACACTCGTTAGGAAAATAATTCCACACACTAATGGTCTAAGATAGAGTATCTCACACTCGTTAGGAAAATAATTCCATACACCAATGGTCTAATATGGAGTATCTCACACTCGTTAGGAAAATAATCTCACACACCAATGGTCTAAGATGGAGTATCTCACACTCGTTAGGAAAATAATCCCGTACACCAATGGTCTAAGATGGAGTATCTCACACTCGTTAGGAAAATAATTCCACACACCAATGGTCTAATATGGAGTATCTCACACTCGTTAGGAAAATAATCCTACACACAATGGTCTAAGATGGAGTATCTCACACTCGTTGAGAAAATAATCTCACACACCAATGGTCTAAGATGGAGTATCTCACACCCGTTGAGAAAATAATTCCACACACCAATGGTCTAAGATGGAGTATCTCACACTCGTTAGGAAAAAAATCCCTCACACCAATGGTCTAAGATGGAGTATCTCACACTCGTTAGGAAAATAATTCCACACACCAATGGTCTAATATGGAGTATCTCACACTCGTTAGGAAAATAATCCTACACACAATGGTCTAAGATCGAGTATCTCACACTTGTTAGGAAAATAATCCCACACACCAATGGTCTAAGATGGAGTATCTCACACTCGTTAGGAAAATAATCCTACACACAATGGTCTAAGATCGAGTATCTCACACTTGTTAGGAAAATAATCCCACACACCAATGGTCTAAGATGGAGTATCTCACACTCGTTGGGAAAATAATCCTACACACAATGGTCTAAGATTGAGTATCTCACACTTGTTAGGAAAATAATCCCACACACCAATGGTCTAATATGGAGTATCTTACACTCGTTAGGAAAATATTCACACACACCAATGGTCTAAGATGGAGTATCTCACACTCGTTAGGAAAATAATCTCACACACCAATGGTCTAAGATGGAGTATCTCACACTCGTTAGGAAAATAATCCCGTACACCAATGGTCTAAGATGGAGTACGTCATACTTGTTAGGAAAATAATCCCATACACCAATGGTCTAAGATGGAGTATCTCACACACCAATGGTCTAAGATGGAGTATCTCACTCTCGTTAGGAAAATAATCCTACACACAATGGTCTAAGATCGAGTATCTCACACTTGTTAGGAAAATAATCCCACACACCAATGGTCTAAGATGGAGTATCTCACACTCGTTAGGAAAATAATTCCACACACCAATGGTCTAATATGGAGTATCTCACACTCGTTAGGAAAAAAATCCCATACACCAATGGTCTAAGATGGAGTATCTCACACTCGTTAGGAAAATAATCTCACACACCAATGGTCTAAGATGGAGTATCTCGCACTCATTAGGAAAATAATCCCACACACCAATGGTCTAAGATGGAGTATCTCACACTCGTTGGGAAAATAATCCCATACACCAATGGTCTAAGATGGAGTATCTCACACTCGTTAGGAAAATAATCCCATACACCAATGGTCTGAGATGGAGAATCTCACACTCGTTAGGAAAATAATCCTACACACAATGGTCTAAGATCGAGTATCTCACAATTGTTAGGAAAATAATCCCACACACCAATGGTCTAAGATGGAGTATCTCACACTCGTTAGGAAAATAATCCTACACACAATGGTCTAAGATCGAGTATCTCACACTTGTTAGGAAAATAATCCCTCACACCAATGGTCTAAGATGGAGTATCTCACACTCGTTAGGAAAATAATTCCACACACCAATGGTCTAAGATGGAGTATCTCACACTCGTTAGGAAAATAATCCCATACACCAATGGTCTAAGATGAAGTATTTCACACTCGTTAGGAAAATAATTCCATACACCAATGGTCTAAGATGGAGTATCTCACACTCGTTAGGAAAATAATCCTACACACAATGGTCTAAGATCGAGTATCTCACACTTGTTAGGAAAATAATCCCACACACCAATGGTCTAAGATGGAGTATCTCACACTCGTTAGGAAAATAATTCCACACACCAATGGTCTAATATGGAGTATCTCACACTTGTTAGGAAAATAATCCCACACACCAATGGTCTAAGATGGAGTATCTCACACTCGTTAGGAAAAAAATCCCATACACCAATGGTCTAAGATGGAGTATCTCACACTCGTAAGGAAAATAATCTCACACACCAATGGTCTAAGATGGAGTATCTCGCACTCATTAGGAAAATAATCCTACACACAATGGTCTAAGATGGAGTATCTCACACTCGTTGAGAAAATAATCTCACACACCAATGGTCTAAGATGGAGTATCTCACACCCGTTGAGAAAATAATTCCACACACCAATGGTCTAAGATGGAGTATCTCACACTCGTTAGGAAAAAAATTCAACACACCAATGGTCTAAGATGGAGTATCTCACACTCGTTAGGAAAATAATTCCACACACCAATGGTCTAATATGGAGTATCTCACACTCGTTAGGAAAATAATCCCATACACCAATGGTCTAAGATGAAGTATTTCACACTCGTTAGGAAAATAATCTCACACACCAATGGTCTAAGATGGAGTATCTCACACTCGTTAGGAAAATAATCCCGTACACCAATGGTCTAAGATGGAGTATCTCACACTTGTTAGGAAAATAATCCTATACACCAATGGTCTAAGATGGAGTATCTCACACACCAATGGTCTAAGATGGAGTATCTCACACTCGTTAGGAAAATAATCCTACACACAATGGTCTAAGATCGAGTATCTCACACTTGTTAGGAAAATAATCCCACACACCAATGGTCTAAGATGGAGTATCTCACACTCGTTGGGAAAATAATCCTACACACAATGGTCTAAGATTGAGTATCTCACACTTGTTAGGAAAATAATCCCACACACCAATGGTCTAATATGGAGTATCTCACACTCGTTAGGAAAATATTCACACACACCAATGGTCTAAGATGGAGTATCTCACACTCGTTAGGAAAATAATCTCACACACCAATGGTCTATGATGGAGTATCTCACACTCGTTAGGAAAATAATCCCGTACACCAATGGTCTAAGATGGAGTATGTCACACTTGTTAGAAAAATAATCCCATACACCAATGGTCTAAGATGGAGTATCTCACACACCAATGGTCTAAGATGGAGTATCTCACTCTCGTTAGGAAAATAATCCTACACACAATGGTCTAAGATCGAGTATCTCACAATTGTTAGGAAAATAATCCCACACACCAATGGCCTAAGATGGAGTATCTCACACTCGTTAGGAAAATAATCCTACACACAATGGTCTAAGATCGAGTATCTCACACTTGTTAGGAAAATAATCCCACACACCAATTGTCTAAGATGGAGTATCTCACACTCGTTAGGAAAATAATTCCACACACCAATGGTCTAATATGGAGTATCTCACACTCGTTAGGAAAAAAATCCCATACACCAATGGTCTAAGATGGAGTATCTCACACTCGTTAGGAAAATAATCTCACACACCAATGGTCTAAGATGGAGTATCTCGCACTCATTAGGAAAATAATCCCACACACCAATGGTCTAAGATGGAGTATCTCACACTCGTTAGGAAAATAATCCTACACACAATGGTCTAAGATCGAGTATCTCACACTTGTTAGGAAAATAATCCCACACACCAATGGTCTAAGATGGAGTATCTCACACTCGTTAGGAAAATAATTCCACACACCAATGGTCTAATATGGAGTATCTCACACTTGTTAGGAAAATAATCCCACACACCAATGGTCTAAGATGGAGTATCTCACACTCGTTAGGAAAAAAATCCCATACACCAATGGTCTAAGATGGAGTATCTCACACTCGTAAGGAAAATAATCTCACACACCAATGGTCTAAGATGGAGTATCTCGCACTCATTAGGAAAATAATCCTACACACAATGGTCTAAGATGGAGTATCTCACACTCGTTGAGAAAATAATCTCACACACCAATGGTCTAAGATGGAGTATCTCACACCCGTTGAGAAAATAATTCCACACACCAATGGTCTAAGATGGAGTATCTCACACTCGTTAGGAAAAAAATTCAACACACCAATGGTCTAAGATGGAGTATCTCACACTCGTTAGGAAAATAATTCCACACACCAATGGTCTAATATGGAGTATCTCACACTCGTTAGGAAAATAATCCCATACACCAATGGTCTAAGATGAAGTATTTCACACTCGTTAGGAAAATAATCTCACACACCAATGGTCTAAGATGGAGTATCTCACACTCGTTAGGAAAATAATCCCGTACACCAATGGTCTAAGATGGAGTATCTCACACTTGTTAGGAAAATAATCCTATACACCAATGGTCTAAGATGGAGTATCTCACACACCAATGGTCTAAGATGGAGTATCTCACACTCGTTAGGAAAATAATCCTACACACAATGGTCTAAGATCGAGTATCTCACACTTGTTAGGAAAATAATCCCACACACCAATGGTCTAAGATGGAGTATCTCACACTCGTTGGGAAAATAATCCTACACACAATGGTCTAAGATTGAGTATCTCACACTTGTTAGGAAAATAATCCCACACACCAATGGTCTAATATGGAGTATCTCACACTCGTTAGGAAAATATTCACACACACCAATGGTCTAAGATGGAGTATCTCACACTCGTTAGGAAAATAATCTCACACACCAATGGTCTATGATGGAGTATCTCACACTCGTTAGGAAAATAATCCCGTACACCAATGGTCTAAGATGGAGTATGTCACACTTGTTAGAAAAATAATCCCATACACCAATGGTCTAAGATGGAGTATCTCACACACCAATGGTCTAAGATGGAGTATCTCACTCTCGTTAGGAAAATAATCCTACACACAATGGTCTAAGATCGAGTATCTCACAATTGTTAGGAAAATAATCCCACACACCAATGGCCTAAGATGGAGTATCTCACACTCGTTAGGAAAATAATCCTACACACAATGGTCTAAGATCGAGTATCTCACACTTGTTAGGAAAATAATCCCACACACCAATTGTCTAAGATGGAGTATCTCACACTCGTTAGGAAAATAATTCCACACACCAATGGTCTAATATGGAGTATCTCACACTCGTTAGGAAAAAAATCCCATACACCAATGGTCTAAGATGGAGTATCTCACACTCGTTAGGAAAATAATCTCACACACCAATGGTCTAAGATGGAGTATCTCGCACTCATTAGGAAAATAATCCCACACACCAATGGTCTAAGATGGAGTATCTCACACTCGTTGGGAAAATAATCCCATACACCAATGGTCTAAGATGGAGTATCTCACACTCGTTAGGAAAATAATCCCATACACCAATGGTCTGAGATGGAGTATCTCACACTCGTTAGGAAAATAATCCTACACACAATGGTCTAAGATCGAGTATCTCACAATTGTTAGGAAAATAATCCCACACACCAATGGTCTAAGATGGAGTATCTCACACTCGTTAGGAAAATAATCCTACACACAATGGTCTAAGATCGAGTATCTCACACTTGTTAGGAAAATAATCCCACACACCAATGGTCTAAGATGGAGTATCTCACACTCGTTAGGAAAATAATTCCACACACCAATGGTCTAATATGGAGTATCTCACACTCGTTAGGAAAATAATCTTACACACAATGGTCTAAGATCGAGTATCTCACACTTGTTAGGAAAATAATCCCATACACCAATGGTCTAAGATGGAGTATCTCACACTCGTTAGGAAAATAATTCCACACACCAATGGTCTAATATGGAGTATCTCACACTCGTTAGGAAAATAATCTCACACACCAATGGTCTAAGATGGAGTATCTCGCACTCATTAGGAAAATAATCCCACACACCAATGGTCTAAGATGGAGTATCTCACACTCATTGAGAAAATAATTCCACACACCAATGGTCTAAGATGGAGTATCTCACAATCGTTAGGAAAATAATTCCACACACCAATGGTCTAAGATTGAGTATCTCACACTCGTTAGGAAAATATTTCCATACACCAATGGTCTAATATGTAGTATCTCACACTCGTTAGGAAAATAATCCCATCCACCAATGGTCTAAGATGAAGTATCTCACACTCGTTAGGAAAATAATTCCACACACCAATGGTCTAAGATGGAGTATCTCACACTCGTTAGGAAAATAATCTCACACACCAATGGTCTAAGATGGAGTATCTCACACTCGTTAGGAAAATAATCCCGTACACCAATGGTCTAAGATGGAGTATCTCACACTTGTTAGGAAAATAATCCCATACACCAATGGTCTAAGATGGAGTATCTCACACACCAATGGTCTAAGATGGAGTATCTCACACTCGTTAGGAAAATAATCCTACACACAATGGTCTAAGATCGAGTATCTCACACTTGTTAGGAAAATAATCCCACACACCAATGGTCTAAGATGGAGTATCTCACACTCGTTGGGAAAATAATCCTACACACAATGGTCTAAGATTGAGTATCTCACACTTGTTAGGAAAATAATCCCACACACCAATGGTCTAATATGGAGTATCTCACACTCGTTAGGAAAATATTCACACACACCAATGGTCTAAGATGGAGTATCTCACACTCGTTAGGAAAATAATCTCACACACCAATGGTCTAAGATGGAGTATCTCACACTCGTTAGGAAAATAATCCCGTACACCAATGGTCTAAGATGGAGTACGTCACACTTGTTAGGAAAATAATCCCATACACCAATGGTCTAAGATGGAGTATCTCACACACCAATGGTCTAAGATGGAGTATCTCACTCTCGTTAGGAAAATAATCCTACACACAATGGTCTAAGATCGAGTATCTCACAATTGTTAGGAAAATAATCCCACACACCAATGGCCTAAGATGGAGTATCTCACACTCGTTAGGAAAATAATCCTACACACAATGGTCTAAGATCGAGTATCTCACACTTGTTAGGAAAATAATCCCACACACCAATGGTCTAAGATGGAGTATCTCACACTCGTTAGGAAAATAATTCCACACACCAATGGTCTAATATGGAGTATCTCACACTCGTTAGGAAAAAAATCCCATACACCAATGGTCTAAGATGGAGTATCTCACACTCGTTAGGAAAATAATCTCACACACCAATGGTCTAAGATGGAGTATCTCGCACTCATTAGGAAAATAATCCCACACACCAATGGTCTAAGATGGAGTATCTCACACTCGTTGGGAAAATAATCCCATACACCAATGGTCTAAGATGGAGTATCTCACACTCGTTAGGAAAATAATCCCATACACCAATGGTCTGAGATGGAGAATCTCACACTCGTTAGGAAAATAATCCTACACACAATGGTCTAAGATCGAGTATCTCACAATTGTTAGGAAAATAATCCCACACACCAATGGTCTAAGATGGAATATCTCACACTCGTTAGGAAAATAATCCTACACACAATGGTCTAAGATCGAGTATCTCACACTTGTTAGGAAAATAATCCCTCACACCAATGGTCTAAGATGGAGTATCTCACACTCGTTAGGAAAATAATTCCACACACCAATTGTCTAAGATGGAGTATCTCACACTCGTTAGGAAAATAATCCCATACACCAATGGTCTAAGATGAAGTATTTCACACTCGTTAGGAAAATAATTCCATACACCAATGGTCTAAGATGGAGTATCTCACACTCGTTAGGAAAATAATCCTACACACAATGGTCTAAGATCGAGTATCTCACACTTGTTAGGAAAATAATCCCACACACCAATGGTCTAAGATGGAGTATCTCACACTCGTTAGGAAAATAATTCCACACACCAATGGTCTAATATGGAGTATCTCACACTTGTTAGGAAAATAATCCCACACACCAATGGTCTAAGATGGAGTATCTCACACTCGTTAGGAAAAAAATCCCATACACCAATGGTCTAAGATGGAGTATCTCACACTCGTAAGGAAAATAATCTCACACACCAATGGTCTAAGATGGAGTATCTCGCACTCATTAGGAAAATAATCCTACACACAATGGTCTAAGATGGAGTATCTCACACTCGTTGAGAAAATAATCTCACACACCAATGGTCTAAGATGGAGTATCTCACACCCGTTGAGAAAATAATTCCACACACCAATGGTCTAAGATGGAGTATCTCACACTCGTTAGGAAAAAAATTCAACACACCAATGGTCTAAGATGGAGTATCTCACACTCGTTAGGAAAATAATTCCACACACCAATGGTCTAATATGGAGTATCTCACACTTGTTAGGAAAATAATCCCATACACCAATGGTCTAAGATGAAGTATTTCACACTCGTTAGGAAAATAATCTCACACACCAATGGTCTAAGATGGAGTATCTCACACTCGTTAGGAAAATAATCCTATACACCAATGGTCTAAGATGGAGTATCTCACACACCAATGGTCTAAGATGGAGTATCTCACACTCGTTAGGAAAATAATCCTACACACAATGGTCTAAGATCGAGTATCTCACACTTGTTAGGAAAATAATCCCACACACCAATGGTCTAAGATGGAGTATCTCACACTCGTTGGGAAAATAATCCTACACACAATGGTCTAAGATTGAGTATCTCACACTTGTTAGGAAAATAATCCCACACACCAATGGACTAATATGGAGTATCTCACACTCGTTAGGAAAATATTCACACACACCAATGGTCTAAGATGGAGTATCTCACACTCGTTAGGAAAATAATCTCACACACCAATGGTCTAAGATGGAGTATCTCACACTCGTTAGGAAAATAATCCCGTACACCAATGGTCTAAGATGGAGTATGTCACACTTGTTAGAAAAATAATCCCATACACCAATGGTCTAAGATGGAGTATCTCACACACCAATGGTCTAAGATGGAGTATCTCACTCTCGTTAGGAAAATAATCCTACACACAATGGTCTAAGATCGAGTATCTCACAATTGTTAGGAAAATAATCCCACACACCAATGGCCTAAGATGGAGTATCTCACACTCGTTGGGAAAATAATCCTACACACAATGGTCTAAGATTGAGTATCTCACACTTGTTAGGAAAATAATCCCACACACCAATGGTCTAATATGGAGTATCTCACACTCGTTAGGAAAATATTCACACACACCAATGGTCTAAGATGGAGTATCTCACACTCGTTAGGAAAATAATCTCACACACCAATGGTCTAAGATGGAGTATCTCACACTCGTTAGGAAAATAATCCCGTACACCAATGGTCTAAGATGGAGTATGTCACACTTGTTAGAAAAATAATCCCATACACCAATGGTCTAAGATGGAGTATCTCACACACCAATGGTCTAAGATGGAGTATCTCACTCTCGTTAGGAAAATAATCCTACACACAATGGTCTAAGATCGAGTATCTCACAATTGTTAGGAAAATAATCCCACACACCAATGGCCTAAGATGGAGTATCTCACACTCGTTAGGAAAATAATCCTACACACAATGGTCTAAGATCGAGTATCTCACACTTGTTAGGAAAATAATCCCACACACCAATGGTCTAAGATGGAGTATCTCACACTCGTTAGGAAAATAATTCCACACACCAATGGTCTAATATGGAGTATCTCACACTCGTTAGGAAAAAAATCCCATACACCAATGGTCTAAGATGGAGTATCTCACACTCGTTAGGAAAATAATCTCACACACCAATGGTCTAAGATGGAGTATCTCGCACTCATTAGGAAAATAATCCCACACACCAATGGTCTAAGATGGAGTATCTCACACTCGTTGGGAAAATAATCCCATACACCAATGGTCTAAGATGGAGTATCTCACACTCGTTAGGAAAATAATCCCATACACCAATGGTCTGAGATGGAGTATCTCACACTCGTTAGGAAAATAATCCTACACACAATGGTCTAAGATCGAGTATCTCACAATTGTTAGGAAAATAATCCCACACACCAATGGTCTAAGATGGAGTATCTCACACTCGTTAGGAAAATAATCCTACACACAATGGTCTAAGATCGAGTATCTCACACTTGTTAGGAAAATAATCCCACACACCAATGGTCTAAGATGGAGTATCTCACACTCGTTAGGAAAATAATTCCACACACCAATGGTCTAATATGGAGTATCTCACACTCGTTAGGAAAATAATCTTACACACAATGGTCTAAGATCGAGTATCTCACACTTGTTAGGAAAATAATCCCAAACACCAATGGTCTAAGATGGAGTATCTCACACTCGTTAGGAAAATAATTCCACACACCAATGGTCTAATATGGAGTATCTCACACTCGTTAGGAAAATAATCTCACACACCAATGGTCTAAGATGGAGTATCTCGCACTCATTAGGAAAATAATCCCACACACCAATGGTCTAAGATGGAGTATCTCACACTCATTGAGAAAATAATTCCACACACCAATGGTCTAAGATGGAGTATCTCACAATCGTTAGGAAAATAATTCCACACACCAATGGTCTAAGATTGAGTATCTCACACTCGTTAGGAAAATAATTCCATACACCAATGGTCTAATATGGAGTATCTCACACTCGTTAGGAAAATAATCCCATACACCAATGGTCTAAGATGAAGTATCTCACACTCGTTAGGAAAATAATTCCACACACTAATGGTCTAAGATGGAGTATCTCACACTCGTTAGGAAAATAATCTCACACACCAATGGTCTAAGATGGAGTATCTCACACTCGTTAGGAAAATAATCCCGTACACCAATGGTCTAAGATGGAGTATCTCACACTTGTTAGGAAAATAATCCCATACACCAATGGTCTAAGATGGAGTATCTCACACACCAATGGTCTAAGATGGAGTATCTCACACTCGTTAGGAAAATAATCCTACACACAATGGTCTAAGATCGAGTATCTCACAATTGTTAGGAAAATAATCCCACACACCAATGGCCTAAGATGGAGTATCTCACACTCGTTAGGAAAATAATCCTACACACAATGGTCTAAGATCGAGTATCTCACACTTGTTAGGAAAATAATCCCACACACCAATGGTCTAAGATGGAGTATCTCACACTCGTTAGGAAAATAATTCCACACACCAATGGTCTAATATGGAGTATCTCACACTCGTTAGGAAAAAAATCCCATACACCAATAGTCTAAGATGGAGTATCTCACACTCGTTAGGAAAATAATCTCACACACCAATGGTCTAAGATGGAGTATCTCGCACTCATTAGGAAAATAATCCCACACACCAATGGTCTAAGATGGAGTATCTCACACTCGTTGGGAAAATAATCCCATACACCAATGGTCTAAGATGGAGTATCTCACACTCGTTAGGAAAATAATCCCATACACCAATGGTCTGAGATGGAGTATCTCACACTCGTTAGGAAAATAATCCTACACACAATGGTCTAAGATCGAGTATCTCACAATTGTTAGGAAAATAATCCCACACACCAATGGTCTAAGATGGAGTATCTCACACTCGTTAGGAAAATAATCCTACACACAATGGTCTAAGATCGAGTATCTCACACTTGTTAGGAAAATAATCCCACACACCAATGGTCTAAGATGGAGTATCTCACACTCGTTAGGAAAATAATTCCACACACCAATGGTCTAATATGGAGTATCTCACACTCGTTAGGAAAATAATCTTACACACAATGGTCTAAGATCGAGTATCTCACACTTGTTAGGAAAATAATCCCATACACCAATGGTCTAAGATGGAGTATCTCACACTCGTTAGGAAAATAATTCCACACACCAATGGTCTAATATGGAGTATCTCACACTCGTTAGGAAAATAATCTCACACACCAATGGTCTAAGATGGAGTATCTCGCACTCATTAGGAAAATAATCCCACACACCAATGGTCTAAGATGGAGTATCTCACACTCATTGAGAAAATAATTCCACACACCAATGGTCTAAGATGGAGTATCTCACACTCGTTAGGAAAATAATTCCACACACCAATGGTCTAAGATTGAGTATCTCACACTCGTTAGGAAAATAATTCCACACACCAATGGTCTAATATGGAGTATCTCACACTCGTTAGGAAAATAATCCCATACACCAATGGTCTAAGATGAAGTATCTCACACTCGTTAGGAAAATAATTCCACACACCAATGGTCTAAGATGGAGTATCTCACACTCGTTAGGAAAATAATTCCACACACCAATGGTCTAAGATGGAGTATCTCACACTCGTTAGGAAAATAATCTCACACACCAATGGTCTAAGATGGAGTATCTCACACTCGTTAGGAAAATAATTCCACACACCAATGGTCTAAGATGGAGTATCTCACACTCGTTAGGAAAATAATTCCACACACCAATGGTCTAAGATGGAGTATCTCACACTCGTTAGGAAAATAATTCCACACACCAATGGTCTAAGATGGAGTATCTCACACTCGTTAGGAAAATAATCCCATACACCAATGGTCTAAGATGAAGTATTTCACACTCGTTAGGAAAATAATTCCACACACCAATGGTCTAAGATGGAGTATCTCACACTCGTTAGGAAAATAATCCTACACACAATGGTCTAAGATCGAGTATCTCACACTTGTTAGGAAAATAATCCCACACACCAATGGTCTAAGATGGAGTATCTCACACTCGTTAGGAAAATAATTCCACACACCAATGGTCTAATATGGAGTATCTCACACTTGTTAGGAAAATAATCCCACACACAAATGGTCTAAGATGGAGTATCTCACACTCGTCAGGAAAATAATTCCACACACCAATGGTCTAATATGGAGTATCTCACACTCGTTAGGAA
This sequence comes from Glandiceps talaboti, assembly GCF_964340395.1. Taxonomy (NCBI): domain Eukaryota; kingdom Metazoa; phylum Hemichordata; class Enteropneusta; family Spengelidae; genus Glandiceps; species Glandiceps talaboti. The sequence continues at coordinate 175,038 of NW_027554290.1, forward strand.
AATAATCCTACACACAATGGTCTAAGATGAAGTATCTCGCACTCATTAGGAAAATAATCCCATACACCAATGGTCTAAGATGGAGTATCTCACACTCGTTGGGAAAATAATCCCATACACCAATGGTCTAAGATGGAGTATCTCACACTCGTTGAAAAAATAATCTCACACACCAATGGTCTAAGATGGAGTATCTCACACTCGTTGAGAAAATAATTCCGCACACCAATGGTCTAAGATGGAGTATCTCACACTCGTTAGGAAAATAATTCCACACACCAATGGTCTAATATGGAGTATCTCACACTCGTTAGGAAAATAATCCCATACACCATTGGTCTAAGATCGAGTATCTCACACTCGTTAGGAAAATAATCCTACACACAATGGTCTAAGATCGAGTATCGCACACTTGTTAGGAAAATAATCCCACAAACCAATGGTCTAAGATGGAGTATTTCACACTCGTTAGGAAAATAATCCTACACACAATGGTCTAAGATCGAGTATCTCACACTTGGTAGGAAAATAATCCCACACACCAATGGTCTAAGATGGAGTATCTCACACTCGTTAGGAAAATAATTCCACACACCAATGGTCTAATATGGAGTATCTCACACTCGTTAGGAAAATAATCCTACACACAATGGTCTAAGATCGAGTATCTCACACTTGTTAGGAAAATAATCCCACAAACCAATGGTCTAAGATGGAGTATCTCACACTCGTTAGGAAAATAATTCCACACACCAATGGTCTAATATGGAGTATCTCACACTTGTTAGGAAAATAATCCCACACACCAATGGTGTAAGATGGAGTATCTCACACTCGTCAGGAAAATAATTCCACACACCAATGATCTAATATGGAGTATCTCACACTCGTTAGGAAAATAATCCTACACACAATGGTCTAAGATGAAGTATCTCGCACTCATTAGGCAAATAATCCCATACACCAATGGTCTAAGATGGAGTATCTCACACTCGTTGGGAAAATAATCCCATACACCAATCGTCTAATATGGAGTATCTCACACTCGTTGAAAAAAAAATCTCACACACCAATGGTCTAAGATGGAGTATCTCAAACTCGTTGAGAAAATAATTCCACACACCAATGGTCTAAGATGGAGTATCTCACACTCGTTAGGAAAATAATTCCACACACTAATGGTCTAAGATGGAGTATCTCACACTCGTTAGGAAAATAATTCCACACACCAATGGTGTAATATGGAGTATCTCACACTCGTTAGGAAAATAATCCCATACACCAATGGTGTAAGATGAAGTATCTCACACTCGTTAGGAAAATAATCTCACACACCAATGGTCTAAGATGGAGTATCTCACACTCGTTAGGAAAATAATCCCGTACACCAATGGTCTAAGATGGAGTATCTCACACTTGTTAGGAAAATAATCCCATACACCAATGGTCTAAGATGGAGTATCTCACACACCAATGGTCTAAGATGGAGTATCTCACACTCGTTAGGAAAATAATCCTACACACAATGGTCTAAGATCGAGTATCTCACACTTGTTAGGAAAATAATCCCACACACCAATGGTCTAAGATGGAGTATCTCACACTCGTTAGGAAAATAATCCTACACACAATGGTCTAAGATCGAGTATCTCACACTTGTTAGGAAAATAATCCCACACACCAACGGTCTAAGATGGAGTATCTCACACTCGTTAGGAAAATAATTCCACACACCAATGGTCTAATATGGAGTATCTCACACTCGTTAGGAAAATAATCCTACACACAATGGTCTAAGATGGAGTATCTCACACTCGTTGAGAAAATAATCTCACACACCAATGGTCTAAGATGGAGTATCTCACACCCGTTGAGAAAATAATTCCACACACCAATGGTCTAAGATGGAGTATCTCACACTCGTTAGGAAAATAATTCCACACACCAATGGTCTAATATGTAGTATCTCACACTCGTTAGGAAAATAATCCTACACACAATGGTCTAAGATGGAGTATCTCACACTCGTTGAGAAAATAATCTCACACACCAATGGTCTAAGATGGAGTATCTCACACCCGTTGAGAAAATAATTCCACACACCAATGGTCTAAGATCGAGTATCTCACACTTGTTAGGAAAATAATCCCATACACCAATGGTCTAAGATGGAGTATCTCACACTCGTTAGGAAAATAATTCCACACACCAATGGTCTAATATGGAGTATCTCACACTCGTTAGGAAAATAATCTCACACACCAATGGTCTAAGATGGAGTATCTCGCACTCATTAGGAAAATAATCCCACACACCAATGGTCTAAGATGGAGTATCTCACACTCATTGAGAAAATAATTCCACACACCAATGGTCTAAGATGGAGTATCTCACAATCGTTAGGAAAATAATTCCACACACCAATGGTCTAAGATTGAGTATCTCACACTCGTTAGGAAAATAATTCCATACACCAATGGTCTAATATGGAGTATCTCACACTCGTTAGGAAAATAATCCCATACACCAATGGTCTAAGATGAAGTATCTCACACTCGTTAGGAAAATAATTCCACACACCAATGGTCTAAGATGGAGTATCTCACACTCGTTAGGAAAATAATCTCACACACCAATGGTCTAAGATGGAGTATCTCACACTCGTTAGGAAAATAATCCCGTACACCAATGGTCTAAGATGGAGTATCTCACACTTGTTAGGAAAATAATCCCATACACCAATGGTCTAAGATGGAGTATCTCACACACCAATGGTCTAAGATGGAGTATCTCACACTCGTTAGGAAAATAATCCTACACACAATGGTCTAAGATCGAGTATCTCACAATTGTTAGGAAAATAATCCCACACACCAATGGCCTAAGATGGAGTATCTCACACTCGTTAGGAAAATAATCCTACACACAATGGTCTAAGATCGAGTATCTCACACTTGTTAGGAAAATAATCCCACACACCAATGGTCTAAGATGGAGTATCTCACACTCGTTAGGAAAATAATTCCACACACCAATGGTCTAATATGGAGTATCTCACACTCGTTAGGAAAAAAATCCCATACACCAATAGTCTAAGATGGAGTATCTCACACTCGTTAGGAAAATAATCTCACACACCAATGGTCTAAGATGGAGTATCTCGCACTCATTAGGAAAATAATCCCACACACCAATGGTCTAAGATGGAGTATCTCACACTCGTTGGGAAAATAATCCCATACACCAATGGTCTAAGATGGAGTATCTCACACTCGTTAGGAAAATAATCCCATACACCAATGGTCTGAGATGGAGTATCTCACACTCGTTAGGAAAATAATCCTACACACAATGGTCTAAGATCGAGTATCTCACAATTGTTAGGAAAATAATCCCACACACCAATGGTCTAAGATGGAGTATCTCACACTCGTTAGGAAAATAATCCTACACACAATGGTCTAAGATCGAGTATCTCACACTTGTTAGGAAAATAATCCCACACACCAATGGTCTAAGATGGAGTATCTCACACTCGTTAGGAAAATAATTCCACACACCAATGGTCTAATATGGAGTATCTCACACTCGTTAGGAAAATAATCTTACACACAATGGTCTAAGATCGAGTATCTCACACTTGTTAGGAAAATAATCCCATACACCAATGGTCTAAGATGGAGTATCTCACACTCGTTAGGAAAATAATTCCACACACCAATGGTCTAATATGGAGTATCTCACACTCGTTAGGAAAATAATCTCACACACCAATGGTCTAAGATGGAGTATCTCGCACTCATTAGGAAAATAATCCCACACACCAATGGTCTAAGATGGAGTATCTCACACTCATTGAGAAAATAATTCCACACACCAATGGTCTAAGATGGAGTATCTCACACTCGTTAGGAAAATAATTCCACACACCAATGGTCTAAGATTGAGTATCTCACACTCGTTAGGAAAATAATTCCACACACCAATGGTCTAATATGGAGTATCTCACACTCGTTAGGAAAATAATCCCATACACCAATGGTCTAAGATGAAGTATCTCACACTCGTTAGGAAAATAATTCCACACACCAATGGTCTAAGATGGAGTATCTCACACTCGTTAGGAAAATAATTCCACACACCAATGGTCTAAGATGGAGTATCTCACACTCGTTAGGAAAATAATCTCACACACCAATGGTCTAAGATGGAGTATCTCACACTCGTTAGGAAAATAATTCCACACACCAATGGTCTAAGATGGAGTATCTCACACTCGTTAGGAAAATAATTCCACACACCAATGGTCTAAGATGGAGTATCTCACACTCGTTAGGAAAATAATTCCACACACCAATGGTCTAAGATGGAGTATCTCACACTCGTTAGGAAAATAATCCCATACACCAATGGTCTAAGATGAAGTATTTCACACTCGTTAGGAAAATAATTCCACACACCAATGGTCTAAGATGGAGTATCTCACACTCGTTAGGAAAATAATCCTACACACAATGGTCTAAGATCGAGTATCTCACACTTGTTAGGAAAATAATCCCACACACCAATGGTCTAAGATGGAGTATCTCACACTCGTTAGGAAAATAATTCCACACACCAATGGTCTAATATGGAGTATCTCACACTTGTTAGGAAAATAATCCCACACACAAATGGTCTAAGATGGAGTATCTCACACTCGTCAGGAAAATAATTCCACACACCAATGGTCTAATATGGAGTATCTCACACTCGTTAGGAAAATAATCCTACACACAATGGTCTAAGATGAAGTATCTCGCACTCATTAGGAAAATAATCCCATACACCAATGGTCTAAGATGGAGTATCTCACACTCGTTGGGAAAATAATCCCATACACCAATGGTCTAAGATAGAGTATCTCACACTCGTTGAAAAAATAATCTCACACACCAATGGTCTAAGATGGAGTATCTCACACTCGTTGAGAAAATAATTCCGCACACCAATGGTCTAAGATGGAGTATCTCACACTCGTTAGGAAAATAATTCCACACACCAATGGTCTAATATTGAGTATCTCACACTCGTTAGGAAAATAATCCCATACACCATTGGTCTAAGATCGAGTATCTCACACTCGTTAGGAAAATAATCCTACACACAATGGTCTAAGATCGAGTATCGCACACTTGTTAGGAAAATAATCCCACAAACCAATGGTCTAAGATGGAGTATTTCACACTCGTTAGGAAAATAATCCTACACACAATGGTCTAAGATCGAGTATCTCACACTTGGTAGGAAAATAATCCCACACACCAATGGTCTAAGATGGAGTATCTCACACTCGTTAGGAAAATAATTCCACACACCAATGGTCTAATATGGAGTATCTCACACTCGTTAGGAAAATAATCCTACACACAATGGTCTAAGATCGAGTATCTCACACTTGTTAGGAAAATAATCCCACAAACCAATGGTCTAAGATGGAGTATCTCACACTCGTTAGGAAAATAATTCCACACACCAATGGTCTAATATGGAGTATCTCACACTTGTTAGGAAAATAATCCCACACACCAATGGTGTAAGATGGAGTATCTCACACTCGTCAGGAAAATAATTCCACACACCAATGATCTAATATGGAGTATCTCACACTCGTTAGGAAAATAATCCTACACACAATGGTCTAAGATGAAGTATCTCGCACTCATTAGGCAAATAATCCCATACACCAATGGTCTAAGATGGAGTATCTCACACTCGTTGGGAAAATAATCCCATACACCAATCGTCTAATATGGAGTATCTCACACTCGTTGAAAAAAAAATCTCACACACCAATGGTCTAAGATGGAGTATCTCAAACTCGTTGAGAAAATAATTCCACACACCAATGGTCTAAGATGGAGTATCTCACACTCGTTAGGAAAATAATTCCACACACTAATGGTCTAAGATGGAGTATCTCACACTCGTTAGGAAAATAATTCCACACACGAATGGTGTAATATGGAGTATCTCACACTCGTTAGGAAAATAATCCCATACACCAATGGTGTAAGATGAAGTATCTCACACTCGTTAGGAAAATAATCTCACACACCAATGGTCTAAGATGGAGTATCTCACACTCGTTAGGAAAATAATCCCTACACCAATGGTCTAAGATGGAGTATCTCACACTTGTTAGGAAAATAATCCCATACACCAATGGTCTAAGATGGAGTATCTCACACACCAATGGTCTAAGATGGAGTATCTCACACTCGTTAGGAAAATAATCCTACACACAATGGTCTAAGATCGAGTATCTCACACTTGTTAGGAAAATAATCCCACACACCAATGGTCTAAGATGGAGTATCTCACACTCGTTAGGAAAATAATCCTACACACAATGGTCTAAGATCGAGTATCTCACACTTGTTAGGAAAATAATCCCACACACCAACGGTCTAAGATGGAGTATCTCACACTCGTTAGGAAAATAATTCCACACACCAATGGTCTAATATGGAGTATCTCACACTCGTTAGGAAAATAATCCTACACACAATGGTCTAAGATGGAGTATCTCACACTCATTGAGAAAATAATCTCACACACCAATGGTCTAAGATGGAGTATCTCACACCCGTTGAGAAAATAATTCCACACACCAATGGTCTAAGATGGAGTATCTCACACTCGTTAGGAAAATAATTCCACACACCAATGGTCTAATATGTAGTATCTCACACTCGTTAGGAAAATAATCCTACACACAATGGTCTAAGATGGAGTATCTCACACTCGTTGAGAAAATAATCTCACACACCAATGGTCTAAGATGGAGTATCTCACACCCGTTGAGAAAATAATTCCACACACCAATGGTCTAAGATGGAGTATCTCACACTCGTTAGGAAAAAAATTCCACACACCAATGGTCTAAGATGGAGTATCTCACACTCGTTAGGACAATAATCCCATACACCAATGGTCTAAGATGAAGTATTTCACACTCATTAGGAAAATAATCTCACACACCAATGGTCTAAGATGGAGTATCTCACACTCGTTAGGAAAATAATCCCGTACACCAATGGTCTAAGATGGAGTATCTCACACTTGTTAGGAAAATAATCCCATACACCAATGGTCTAAGATGGAGTATCTCACACACCAATGGTCTAAGATGGAGTATCTCACACTCGTTAGGAAAATAATCCTACACACAATGGTCTAAGATCGAGTATCTCACACTTGGTAGGAAAATAATCCCACACACCAATGGTCTAAGATGGAGTATCTCACACTCGTTAGGAAAATAATTCCACACACCAATGGTCTAATATGGAGTATCTCACACTCGTTAGGAAAATAATCCTACACACAATGGTCTAAGATCGAGTATCTCACACTTGTTAGGAAAATAATCCCACAAACCAATGGTCTAAGATGGAGTATCTCACACTCGTTAGGAAAATAATTCCACACACCAATGGTCTAATATGGAGTATCTCACACTTGTTAGGAAAATAATCCCACACACCAATGGTGTAAGATGGAGTATCTCACATTTGTCAGGAAAATAATTCCACACACCAATGATCTAATATGGAGTATCTCACACTCGTTAGGAAAATAATCCTACACACAATGGTCTAAGATGAAGTATCTCGCACTCATTAGGCAAATAATCCCATACACCAATGGTCTAAGATGGAGTATCTCACACTCGTTGTGAAAATAATCCCATACACCAATCGTCTAATATGGAGTATCTCACACTCGTTGAAAAAAAAATCTCACACACCAATGGTCTAAGATGGAGTATCTCAAACTCGTTGAGAAAATAATTCCACACACCAATGGTCTAAGATGGAGTATCTCACACTCGTTAGGAAAATAATTCCACACACTAATGGTCTAAGATGGAGTATCTCACACTCGTTAGGAAAATAATTCCACACACCAATGGTGTAATATGGAGTATCTCACACTCGTTAGGAAAATAATCCCATACACCAATGGTGTAAGATGGAGTATCTCACACTCGTTAGGAAAATAATTCCACACACCAATGGTCTAATATGGAGTATCTCACACTCGTTAGGAAAATAATCTCACACACCAATGGTCTAAGATGGAGTATCTCGCACTCATTAGGAAAATAATCCCACACACCAATGGTCTAAGATGGAGTATCTCACACTCATTGAGAAAATAATTCCACACACCAATGGTCTAAGATGGAGTATCTCACAATCGTTAGGAAAATAATTCCACACACCAATGGTCTAAGATTGAGTATCTCACACTCGTTAGGAAAATAATTCCATACACCAATGGTCTAATATGGAGTATCTCACACTCGTTAGGAAAATAATCCCATACACCAATGGTCTAAGATGAAGTATCTCACACTCGTTAGGAAAATAATTCCACACACCAATGGTCTAAGATGGAGTATCTCACACTCGTTAGGAAAATAATCTCACACACCAATGGTCTAAGATGGAGTATCTCACACTCGTTAGGAAAATAATCCCGTACACCAATGGTCTAAGATGGAGTATCTCACACTTGTTAGGAAAATAATCCCATACACCAATGGTCTAAGATGGAGTATCTCACACACCAATGGTCTAAGATGGAGTATCTCACACTCGTTAGGAAAATAATCCTACACACAATGGTCTAAGATCGAGTATCTCACAATTGTTAGGAAAATAATCCCACACACCAATGGCCTAAGATGGAGTATCTCACACTCGTTAGGAAAATAATCCTACACACAATGGTCTAAGATCGAGTATCTCACACTTGTTAGGAAAATAATCCCACACACCAATGGTCTAAGATGGAGTATCTCACACTCGTTAGGAAAATAATTCCACACACCAATGGTCTAATATGGAGTATCTCACACTCGTTAGGAAAAAAATCCCATACACCAATAGTCTAAGATGGAGTATCTCACACTCGTTAGGAAAATAATCTCACACACCAATGGTCTAAGATGGAGTATCTCGCACTCATTAGGAAAATAATCCCACACACCAATGGTCTAAGATGGAGTATCTCACACTCGTTGGGAAAATAATCCCATACACCAATGGTCTAAGATGGAGTATCTCACACTCGTTAGGAAAATAATCCCATACACCAATGGTCTGAGATGGAGTATCTCACACTCGTTAGGAAAATAATCCTACACACAATGGTCTAAGATCGAGTATCTCACAATTGTTAGGAAAATAATCCCACACACCAATGGTCTAAGATGGAGTATCTCACACTCGTTAGGAAAATAATCCTACACACAATGGTCTAAGATCGAGTATCTCACACTTGTTAGGAAAATAATCCCACACACCAATGGTCTAAGATGGAGTATCTCACACTCGTTAGGAAAATAATTCCACACACCAATGGTCTAATATGGAGTATCTCACACTCGTTAGGAAAATAATCTTACACACAATGGTCTAAGATCGAGTATCTCACACTTGTTAGGAAAATAATCCCATACACCAATGGTCTAAGATGGAGTATCTCACACTCGTTAGGAAAATAATTCCACACACCAATGGTCTAATATGGAGTATCTCACACTCGTTAGGAAAATAATCTCACACACCAATGGTCTAAGATGGAGTATCTCGCACTCATTAGGAAAATAATCCCACACACCAATGGTCTAAGATGGAGTATCTCACACTCATTGAGAAAATAATTCCACACACCAATGGTCTAAGATGGAGTATCTCACACTCGTTAGGAAAATAATTCCACACACCAATGGTCTAAGATTGAGTATCTCACACTCGTTAGGAAAATAATTCCACACACCAATGGTCTAATATGGAGTATCTCACACTCGTTAGGAAAATAATCCCATACACCAATGGTCTAAGATGAAGTATCTCACACTCGTTAGGAAAATAATTCCACACACCAATGGTCTAAGATGGAGTATCTCACACTCGTTAGGAAAATAATTCCACACACCAATGGTCTAAGATGGAGTATCTCACACTCGTTAGGAAAATAATCTCACACACCAATGGTCTAAGATGGAGTATCTCACACTCGTTAGGAAAATAATTCCACACACCAATGGTCTAAGATGGAGTATCTCACACTCGTTAGGAAAATAATTCCACACACCAATGGTCTAAGATGGAGTATCTCACACTCGTTAGGAAAATAATTCCACACACCAATGGTCTAAGATGGAGTATCTCACACTCGTTAGGAAAATAATCCCATACACCAATGGTCTAAGATGAAGTATTTCACACTCGTTAGGAAAATAATTCCACACACCAATGGTCTAAGATGGAGTATCTCACACTCGTTAGGAAAATAATCCTACACACAATGGTCTAAGATCGAGTATCTCACACTTGTTAGGAAAATAATCCCACACACCAATGGTCTAAGATGGAGTATCTCACACTCGTTAGGAAAATAATTCCACACACCAATGGTCTAATATGGAGTATCTCACACTTGTTAGGAAAATAATCCCACACACAAATGGTCTAAGATGGAGTATCTCACACTCGTCAGGAAAATAATTCCACACACCAATGGTCTAATATGGAGTATCTCACACTCGTTAGGAAAATAATCCTACACACAATGGTCTAAGATGAAGTATCTCGCACTCATTAGGAAAATAATCCCATACACCAATGGTCTAAGATGGAGTATCTCACACTCGTTGGGAAAATAATCCCATACACCAATGGTCTAAGATGGAGTATCTCACACTCGTTGAAAAAATAATCTCACACACCAATGGTCTAAGATGGAGTATCTCACACTCGTTGAGAAAATAATTCCGCACACCAATGGTCTAAGATGGAGTATCTCACACTCGTTAGGAAAATAATTCCACACACCAATGGTCTAATATGGAGTATCTCACACTCGTTAGGAAAATAATCCCATACACCATTGGTCTAAGATCGAGTATCTCACACTCGTTAGGAAAATAATCCTACACACAATGGTCTAAGATCGAGTATCGCACACTTGTTAGGAAAATAATCCCACAAACCAATGGTCTAAGATGGAGTATTTCACACTCGTTAGGAAAATAATCCTACACACAATGGTCTAAGATCGAGTATCTCACACTTGGTAGGAAAATAATCCCACACACCAATGGTCTAAGATGGAGTATCTCACACTCGTTAGGAAAATAATTCCACACACCAATGGTCTAATATGGAGTATCTCACACTCGTTAGGAAAATAATCCTACACACAATGGTCTAAGATCGAGTATCTCACACTTGTTAGGAAAATAATCCCACAAACCAATGGTCTAAGATGGAGTATCTCACACTCGTTAGGAAAATAATTCCACACACCAATGGTCTAATATGGAGTATCTCACACTTGTTAGGAAAATAATCCCACACACCAATGGTGTAAGATGGAGTATCTCACACTCGTCAGGAAAATAATTCCACACACCAATGATCTAATATGGAGTATCTCACACTCGTTAGGAAAATAATCCTACACACAATGGTCTAAGATGAAGTATCTCGCACTCATTAGGCAAATAATCCCATACACCAATGGTCTAAGATGGAGTATCTCACACTCGTTGGGAAAATAATCCCATACACCAATCGTCTAATATGGAGTATCTCACACTCGTTGAAAAAAAAATCTCACACACCAATGGTCTAAGATGGAGTATCTCAAACTCGTTGAGAAAATAATTCCACACACCAATGGTCTAAGATGGAGTATCTCACACTCGTTAGGAAAATAATTCCACACACTAATGGTCTAAGATGGAGTATCTCACACTCGTTAGGAAAATAATTCCACACACGAATGGTGTAATATGGAGTATCTCACACTCGTTAGGAAAATAATCCCATACACCAATGGTGTAAGATGAAGTATCTCACACTCGTTAGGAAAATAATCTCACACACCAATGGTCTAAGATGGAGTATCTCACACTCGTTAGGAAAATAATCCCGTACACCAATGGTCTAAGATGGAGTATCTCACACTTGTTAGGAAAATAATCCCATACACCAATGGTCTAAGATGGAGTATCTCACACACCAATGGTCTAAGATGGAGTATCTCACACTCGTTAGGAAAATAATCCTACACACAATGGTCTAAGATCGAGTATCTCACACTTGTTAGGAAAATAATCCCACACACCAATGGTCTAAGATGGAGTATCTCACACTCGTTAGGAAAATAATCCTACACACAATGGTCTAAGATCGAGTATCTCACACTTGTTAGGAAAATAATCCCACACACCAACGGTCTAAGATGGAGTATCTCACACTCGTTAGGAAAATAATTCCACACACCAATGGTCTAATATGGAGTATCTCACACTCGTTAGGAAAATAATCCTACACACAATGGTCTAAGATGGAGTATCTCACACTCGTTGAGAAAATAATCTCACACACCAATGGTCTAAGATGGAGTATCTCACACCCGTTGAGAAAATAATTCCACACACCAATGGTCTAAGATGGAGTATCTCACACTCGTTAGGAAAATAATTCCACACACCAATGGTCTAATATGTAGTATCTCACACTCGTTAGGAAAATAATCCTACACACAATGGTCTAAGATGGAGTATCTCACACTCGTTGAGAAAATAATCTCACACACCAATGGTCTAAGATGGAGTATCTCACACCCGTTGAGAAAATAATTCCACACACCAATGGTCTAAGATGGAGTATCTCACACTCGTTAGGAAAAAAATTCCACACACCAATGGTCTAAGATGGAGTATCTCACACTCGTTAGGACAATAATCCCATACACCAATGGTCTAAGATGAAGTATTTCACACTCATTAGGAAAATAATCTCACACACCAATGGTCTAAGATGGAGTATCTCACACTCGTTAGGAAAATAATCCCGTACACCAATGGTCTAAGATGGAGTATCTCACACTTGGTAGGAAAATAATCCCACACACCAATGGTCTAAGATGGAGTATCTCACACTCGTTAGGAAAATAATTCCACACACCAATGGTCTAATATGGAGTATCTCACACTCGTTAGGAAAATAATCCTACACACAATGGTCTAAGATCGAGTATCTCACACTTGTTAGGAAAATAATCCCACAAACCAATGGTCTAAGATGGAGTATCTCACACTCGTTAGGAAAATAATTCCACACACCAATGGTCTAATATGGAGTATCTCACACTTGTTAGGAAAATAATCCCACACACCAATGGTGTAAGATGGAGTATCTCACATTTGTCAGGAAAATAATTCCACACACCAATGATCTAATATGGAGTATCTCACACTCGTTAGGAAAATAATCCTACACACAATGGTCTAAGATGAAGTATCTCGCACTCATTAGGCAAATAATCCCATACACCAATGGTCTAAGATGGAGTATCTCACACTCGTTGTGAAAATAATCCCATACACCAATCGTCTAATATGGAGTATCTCACACTCGTTGAAAAAAAAATCTCACACACCAATGGTCTAAGATGGAGTATCTCAAACTCGTTGAGAAAATAATTCCACACACCAATGGTCTAAGATGGAGTATCTCACACTCGTTAGGAAAATAATTCCACACACTAATGGTCTAAGATGGAGTATCTCACACTCGTTAGGAAAATAATTCCACACACCAATGGTGTAATATGGAGTATCTCACACTCGTTAGGAAAATAATCCCATACACCAATGGTGTAAGATGGAGTATCTCACACTCGTTAGGAAAATAATTCCACACACCAATGGTCTAATATGGAGTATCTCACACTCGTTAGGAAAATAATCTCACACACCAATGGTCTAAGATGGAGTATCTCGCACTCATTAGGAAAATAATCCCACACACCAATGGTCTAAGATGGAGTATCTCACACTCATTGAGAAAATAATTCCACACACCAATGGTCTAAGATGGAGTATCTCACAATCGTTAGGAAAATAATTCCACACACCAATGGTCTAAGATTGAGTATCTCACACTCGTTAGGAAAATAATTCCATACACCAATGGTCTAATATGGAGTATCTCACACTCGTTAGGAAAATAATCCCATACACCAATGGTCTAAGATGAAGTATCTCACACTCGTTAGGAAAATAATTCCACACACCAATGGTCTAAGATGGAGTATCTCACACTCGTTAGGAAAATAATCTCACACACCAATGGTCTAAGATGGAGTATCTCACACTCGTTAGGAAAATAATCCCGTACACCAATGGTCTAAGATGGAGTATCTCACACTTGTTAGGAAAATAATCCCATACACCAATGGTCTAAGATGGAGTATCTCACACACCAATGGTCTAAGATGGAGTATCTCACACTCGTTAGGAAAATAATCCTACACACAATGGTCTAAGATCGAGTATCTCACAATTGTTAGGAAAATAATCCCACACACCAATGGCCTAAGATGGAGTATCTCACACTCGTTAGGAAAATAATCCTACACACAATGGTCTAAGATCGAGTATCTCACACTTGTTAGGAAAATAATCCCACACACCAATGGTCTAAGATGGAGTATCTCACACTCGTTAGGAAAATAATTCCACACACCAATGGTCTAATATGGAGTATCTCACACTCGTTAGGAAAAAAATCCCATACACCAATAGTCTAAGATGGAGTATCTCACACTCGTTAGGAAAATAATCTCACACACCAATGGTCTAAGATGGAGTATCTCGCACTCATTAGGAAAATAATCCCACACACCAATGGTCTAAGATGGAGTATCTCACACTCGTTGGGAAAATAATCCCATACACCAATGGTCTAAGATGGAGTATCTCACACTCGTTAGGAAAATAATCCCATACACCAATGGTCTGAGATGGAGTATCTCACACTCGTTAGGAAAATAATCCTACACACAATGGTCTAAGATCGAGTATCTCACAATTGTTAGGAAAATAATCCCACACACCAATGGTCTAAGATGGAGTATCTCACACTCGTTAGGAAAATAATCCTACACACAATGGTCTAAGATCGAGTATCTCACACTTGTTAGGAAAATAATCCCACACACCAATGGTCTAAGATGGAGTATCTCACACTCGTTAGGAAAATAATTCCACACACCAATGGTCTAATATGGAGTATCTCACACTCGTTAGGAAAATAATCTTACACACAATGGTCTAAGATCGAGTATCTCACACTTGTTAGGAAAATAATCCCATACACCAATGGTCTAAGATGGAGTATCTCACACTCGTTAGGAAAATAATTCCACACACCAATGGTCTAATATGGAGTATCTCACACTCGTTAGGAAAATAATCTCACACACCAATGGTCTAAGATGGAGTATCTCGCACTCATTAGGAAAATAATCCCACACACCAATGGTCTAAGATGGAGTATCTCACACTCATTGAGAAAATAATTCCACACACCAATGGTCTAAGATGGAGTATCTCACACTCGTTAGGAAAATAATTCCACACACCAATGGTCTAAGATTGAGTATCTCACACTCGTTAGGAAAATAATTCCACACACCAATGGTCTAATATGGAGTATCTTACACTCGTTAGGAAAATAATCCCATACACCAATGGTCTAAGATGAAGTATCTCACACTCGTTAGGAAAATAATTCCACACACCAATGGTCTAAGATGGAGTATCTCACACTCGTTAGGAAAATAATTCCACACACCAATGGTCTAAGATGGAGTATCTCACACTCGTTAGGAAAATAATCTCACACACCAATGGTCTAAGATGGAGTATCTCACACTCGTTAGGAAAATAATTCCACACACCAATGGTCTAAGATGGAGTATCTCACACTCGTTAGGAAAATAATTCCACACACCAATGGTCTAAGATGGAGTATCTCACACTCGTTAGGAAAATAATTCCACACACCAATGGTCTAAGATGGAGTATCTCACACTCGTTAGGAAAATAATCCCATACACCAATGGTCTAAGATGAAGTATTTCACACTCGTTAGGAAAATAATTCCACACACCAATGGTCTAAGATGGAGTATCTCACACTCGTTAGGAAAATAATCCTACACACAATGGTCTAAGATCGAGTATCTCACACTTGTTAGGAAAATAATCCCACACACCAATGGTCTAAGATGGAGTATCTCACACTCGTTAGGAAAATAATTCCACACACCAATGGTCTAATATGGAGTATCTCACACTTGTTAGGAAAATAATCCCACACACAAATGGTCTAAGATGGAGTATCTCACACTCGTCAGGAAAATAATTCCACACACCAATGGTCTAATATGGAGTATCTCACACTCGTTAGGAAAATAATCCTACACACAATGGTCTAAGATGAAGTATCTCGCACTCATTAGGAAAATAATCCCATACACCAATGGTCTAAGATGGAGTATCTCACACTCGTTGGGAAAATAATCCCATACACCAATGGTCTAAGATGGAGTATCTCACACTCGTTGAAAAAATAATCTCACACACCAATGGTCTAAGATGGAGTATCTCACACTCGTTGAGAAAATAATTCCGCACACCAATGGTCTAAGATGGAGTATCTCACACTCGTTAGGAAAATAATTCCACACACCAATGGTCTAATATGGAGTATCTCACACTCGTTAGGAAAATAATCCCATACACCATTGGTCTAAGATCGAGTATCTCACACTCGTTAGGAAAATAATCCTACACACAATGGTCTAAGATCGAGTATCGCACACTTGTTAGGAAAATAATCCCACAAACCAATGGTCTAAGATGGAGTATTTCACACTCGTTAGGAAAATAATCCTACACACAATGGTCTAAGATCGAGTATCTCACACTTGGTAGGAAAATAATCCCACACACCAATGGTCTAAGATGGAGTATCTCACACTCGTTAGGAAAATAATTCCACACACCAATGGTCTAATATGGAGTATCTCACACTCGTTAGGAAAATAATCCTACACACAATGGTCTAAGATCGAGTATCTCACACTTGTTAGGAAAATAATCCCACAAACCAATGGTCTAAGATGGAGTATCTCACACTCGTTAGGAAAATAATTCCACACACCAATGGTCTAATATGGAGTATCTCACACTTGTTAGGAAAATAATCCCACACACCAATGGTGTAAGATGGAGTATCTCACACTCGTCAGGAAAATAATTCCACACACCAATGATCTAATATGGAGTATCTCACACTCGTTAGGAAAATAATCCTACACACAATGGTCTAAGATGAAGTATCTCGCACTCATTAGGCAAATAATCCCATACACCAATGGTCTAAGATGGAGTATCTCACACTCGTTGGGAAAATAATCCCATACACCAATCGTCTAATATGGAGTATCTCACACTCGTTGAAAAAAAAATCTCACACACCAATGGTCTAAGATGGAGTATCTCAAACTCGTTGAGAAAATAATTCCACACACCAATGGTCTAAGATGGAGTATCTCACACTCGTTAGGAAAATAATTCCACACACTAATGGTCTAAGATGGAGTATCTCACACTCGTTAGGAAAATAATTCCACACACGAATGGTGTAATATGGAGTATCTCACACTCGATAGGAAAATAATCCCATACACCAATGGTGTAAGATGAAGTATCTCACACTCGTTAGGAAAATAATCTCACACACCAATGGTCTAAGATGGAGTATCTCACACTCGTTAGGAAAATAATCCCGTACACCAATGGTCTAAGATGGAGTATCTCACACTTGTTAGGAAAATAATCCCATACACCAATGGTCTAAGATGGAGTATCTCACACACCAATGGTCTAAGATGGAGTATCTCACACTCGTTAGGAAAATAATCCTACACACAATGGTCTAAGATCGAGTATCTCACACTTGTTAGGAAAATAATCCCACACACCAATGGTCTAAGATGGAGTATCTCACACTCGTTAGGAAAATAATCCTACACACAATGGTCTAAGATCGAGTATCTCACACTTGTTAGGAAAATAATCCCACACACCAACGGTCTAAGATGGAGTATCTCACACTCGTTAGGAAAATAATTCCACACACCAATGGTCTAATATGGAGTATCTCACACTCGTTAGGAAAATAATCCTACACACAATGGTCTAAGATGGAGTATCTCACACTCGTTGAGAAAATAATCTCACACACCAATGGTCTAAGATGGAGTATCTCACACCCGTTGAGAAAATAATTCCACACACCAATGGTCTAAGATGGAGTATCTCACACTCGTTAGGAAAATAATTCCACACACCAATGGTCTAATATGTAGTATCTCACACTCGTTAGGAAAATAATCCTACACACAATGGTCTAAGATGGAGTATCTCACACTCGTTGAGAAAATAATCTCACACACCAATGGTCTAAGATGGAGTATCTCACACCCGTTGAGAAAATAATTCCACACACCAATGGTCTAAGATGGAGTATCTCACACTCGTTAGGAAAAAAATTCCACACACCAATGGTCTAAGATGGAGTATCTCACACTCGTTAGGACAATAATCCCATACACCAATGGTCTAAGATGAAGTATTTCACACTCATTAGGAAAATA
The DNA here is from genome assembly GCF_964340395.1 of Glandiceps talaboti. Lineage (NCBI taxonomy): Eukaryota > Metazoa > Hemichordata > Enteropneusta > Spengelidae > Glandiceps > Glandiceps talaboti. The sequence goes on from NW_027554290.1 coordinate 193,613, forward strand.
ATCTCACACACCAATGGTCTAAGATGGAGTATCTCACACTCGTTAGGAAAATAATCCCGTACACCAATGGTCTAAGATGGAGTATCTCACACTTGTTAGGAAAATAATCCCATACACCAATGGTCTAAGATGGAGTATCTCACACACCAATGGTCTAAGATGGAGTATCTCACACTCGTTAGGAAAATAATCCTACACACAATGGTCTAAGATCGAGTATCTCACACTTGGTAGGAAAATAATCCCACACACCAATGGTCTAAGATGGAGTATCTCACACTCGTTAGGAAAATAATTCCACACACCAATGGTCTAATATGGAGTATCTCACACTCGTTAGGAAAATAATCCTACACACAATGGTCTAAGATCGAGTATCTCACACTTGTTAGGAAAATAATCCCACAAACCAATGGTCTAAGATGGAGTATCTCACACTCGTTAGGAAAATAATTCCACACACCAATGGTCTAATATGGAGTATCTCACACTTGTTAGGAAAATAATCCCACACACCAATGGTGTAAGATGGAGTATCTCACATTTGTCAGGAAAATAATTCCACACACCAATGATCTAATATGGAGTATCTCACACTCGTTAGGAAAATAATCCTTCACACAATGGTCTAAGATGAAGTATCTCGCACTCATTAGGCAAATAATCCCATACACCAATGGTCTAAGATGGAGTATCTCACACTCGTTGTGAAAATAATCCCATACACCAATCGTCTAATATGGAGTATCTCACACTCGTTGAAAAAAAAATCTCACACACCAATGGTCTAAGATGGAGTATCTCAAACTCGTTGAGAAAATAATTCCACACACCAATGGTCTAAGATGGAGTATCTCACACTCGTTAGGAAAATAATTCCACACACTAATGGTCTAAGATGGAGTATCTCACACTCGTTAGGAAAATAATTCCACACACCAATGGTGTAATATGGAGTATCTCACACTCGTTAGGAAAATAATCCCATACACCAATGGTGTAAGATGAAGTATCTCACACTCGTTAGGAAAATAATCTCACACACCAATGGTCTAAGATGGAGTATCTCACACTCGTTAGGAAAATAATCCCGTACACCAATGGTCTAAGATGGAGTATCTCACACTTGTTAGGAAAATAATCCCATACACCAATGGTCTAAGATGGAGTATCTCACACACCAATGGTCTAAGATGGAGTATCTCACACTCGTTAGGAAAATAATCCTACACACAATGGTCTAAGATCGAGTATCTCACACTTGTTAGGAAAATAATCCCACACACCAATGGTCTAAGATGGAGTATCTCACACTCGTTAGGAAAATAATCCTACACACAATGGTCTAAGATCGAGTATCTCACACTTGTTAGGAAAATAATCCCACACACCAACGGTCTAAGATGGAGTATCTCACACTCGTTAGGAAAATAATTCCACACACCAATGGTCTAATATGGAGTATCTCACACTCGTTAGGAAAATAATCCTACACACAATGGTCTAAGATGGAGTATCTCACACTCGTTGAGAAAATAATCTCACACACCAATGGTCTAAGATGGAGTATCTCACACCCGTTGAGAAAATAATTCCACACACCAATGGTCTAAGATGGAGTATCTCACACTCGTTAGGAAAATAATTCCACACACCAATGGTCTAATATGTAGTATCTCACACTCGTTAGGAAAATAATCCTACACACAATGGTCTAAGATGGAGTATCTCACACTCGTTGAGAAAATAATCTCACACACCAATGGTCTAAGATGGAGTATCTCACACCCGTTGAGAAAATAATTCCACACACCAATGGTCTAAGATGGAGTATCTCACACTCGTTAGGAAAAAAATTCCACACACCAATGGTCTAAGATGGAGTATCTCACACTCGTTAGGACAATAATCCCATACACCAATGGTCTAAGATGAAGTATTTCACACTCATTAGGAAAATAATCTCACACACCAATGGTCTAAGATGGAGTATCTCACACTCGTTAGGAAAATAATCCCGTACACCAATGGTCTAAGATGGAGTATCTCACACTTGTTAGGAAAATAATCCCATACACCAATGGTCTAAGATGGAGTATCTCACACACCAATGGTCTAAGATGGAGTATCTCACACTCGTTAGGAAAATAATCCTACACACAATGGTCTAAGATCGAGTATCTCACACTTGTTAGGAAAATAATCCCACACACCAATGGTCTAAGATGGAGTATCTCACACTCGTTGGGAAAATAATCCTACACACAATGGTCTAAGATCGAGTATCTCACACTTGTTAGGAAAATAATCCCACACACCAATGGTCTAAGATGGAGTATCTCACACTCGTTGGGAAAATAATCCTACACACAATGGTCTAAGATCGAGTATCTCACACTTGTTAGGAAAATAATCCCACACACCAATGGTCTAATTTGGAGTATCTCACACTCGTTAGGAAAAAAATTCCACACACCAATGGTCTAAGATGGAGTATCTCACACTCGTTAGGAAAATAATCCCATACACCAATGGTCTAAGATGAAGTATTTCACACTCGTTAGGAAAATAATCTCACACACCAATGGTCTAAGATGGAGTATCTCACACTCGTTAGGAAAATAATCCCGTACACCAATGGTCTAAGATGGAGTATCTCACACTTGTTAGGAAAATAATCCCATACACCAATGGTCTAAGATGGAGTATCTCATACACCAATGGTCTAAGATGGAGTATCTCACACTCGTTAGGAAAATAATCCTACACACAATGGTCTAAGATCGAGTATCTCACACTTGTTAGGAAAATAATCCCACACACCAATGGTCTAAGATGGAGTATCTCACACTCGTTGGGAAAATAATCCTACACACAATGGTCTAAGATCGAGTATCTCACACTTGTTAGGAAAATAATCCCACACACCAATGGTCTAATTTGGAGTATCTCACACTCGTTAGGAAAATATTCATACACACCAATGGTCTAAGATGGAGTATCTCACACTCGTTAGGAAAATAATCTCACACACCAATGGTCTAAGATGGAGTATCTCACACTTGTTAGGAAAATAATCCCACACACCAATGGTCTAAGATGGAGTATCTCACACTCGTTAGGAAAATAATCCTACACACAATCTAAGATCGAGTATCTCACACTTGTTAGGAAAATAATCCCACACACCAATGGTCTAAGATGGAGTATCTCACACTCGTTAGGAAAATAATTCCACACACCAATGGTCTAATATGGAGTATCTCACACTCGTTAGGAAAATAATCCTACACACAATGGTCTAAGATGGAGTATCTCACACTCGTTGAGAAAATAATCTCACACACCAATGGTCTAAGATGGAGTATCTCACACCCGTTGAGAAAATAATTCCAAACACCAATGGTCTAAGATGGAGTATCTCACACTGGTTAGGAAAAAAATTCCACACACCAATGGTCTAAGATGGAGTATCACACACTCGTTAGGAAAATATTCACACACACCAATGGTCTAAGATGGAGTATCTCACACTCGTTAGGAAAATAATCTCACACACCAATGGTCTAAGATGGAGTATCTCACACTCGTTAGGAAAATAATCCCGTACACCAATGTTCTAAGATGGAGTATCTCACTCTCGTTAGGAAAATAATCCTACACACAATGGTCTAAGATCGAGTATCTCACAATTGTTAGGAAAATAATCCCACACACCAATGGCCTAAGATGGAGTATCTCACACTCGTTAGGAAAATAATCCTACACACAATGGTCTAAGATGGAGTATCTCACACTCGTTAGGAAAATAATTCCACACACCAATGGTCTAATATGGAGTATCTCACACTTGTTAGGAAAATAATCCCACACACCAATGGTGTAAGATGGAGTATCTCACACTTGTCAGGAAAATAATTCCACACACCAATGATCTAATATGGAGTATCTCACACTCGTTAGGAAAATAATCCTACACACAATGGTCTAAGATGAAGTATCTCGCACTCATTAGGCAAATAATCCCATACACCAATGGTCTAAGATGGAGTATCTCACACTCGTTGTGAAAATAATCCCATACACCAATCGTCTAATATGGAGTATCTCACACTCGTTGAAAAAAAAATCTCACACACCAATGGTCTAAGATGGAGTATCTCAAACTCGTTGAGAAAATAATTCCACACACCAATGGTCTAAGATGGAGTATCTCACACTCGTTAGGAAAATAATCTCACACACCAATGGTCTAAGATGGAGTATCTCACACTCGTTAGGAAAATAATCCCGTACACCAATGTTCTAAGATGGAGTATCTCACTCTCGTTAGGAAAATAATCCTACACACAATGGTCTAAGATCGAGTATCTCACAATTGTTAGGAAAATAATCCCACACACCAATGGCCTAAGATGGAGTATCTCACACTCGTTAGGAAAATAATCCTACACACAATGGTCTAAGATGGAGTATCTCACACTCGTTAGGAAAATAATTCCACACACCAATGGTCTAATATGGAGTATCTCACACTTGTTAGGAAAATAATCCCACACACCAATGGTGTAAGATGGAGTATCTCACACTTGTCAGGAAAATAATTCCACACACCAATGATCTAATATGGAGTATCTCACACTCGTTAGGAAAATAATCCTACACACAATGGTCTAAGATGAAGTATCTCGCACTCATTAGGCAAATAATCCCATACACCAATGGTCTAAGATGGAGTATCTCACACTCGTTGTGAAAATAATCCCATACACCAATCGTCTAATATGGAGTATCTCACACTCGTTGAAAAAAAAATCTCACACACCAATGGTCTAAGATGGAGTATCTCAAACTCGTTGAGAAAATAATTCCACACACCAATGGTCTAAGATGGAGTATCTCACACTCGTTAGGAAAATAATTCCACACACTAATGGTCTAAGATGGAGTATCTCACACTCGTTAGGAAAATAATTCCACACACCAATGGTGTAATATGGAGTATCTCACACTCGTTAGGAAAATAATCCCATACACCAATGGTGTAAGATGAAGTATCTCACACTCGTTAGGAAAATAATCTCACACACCAATGGTCTAAGATGGAGTATCTCACACTCGTTAGGAAAATAATCCCATACACCAATGGTCTAAGATGGAGTATCTCACACACCAATGGTCTAAGATGGAGTATCTCACACTCGTTAGGAAAATAATCCTACACACAATGGTCTAAGATCGAGTATCTCACACTTGTTAGGAAAATAATCCCACACACCAATGGTCTAAGATGGAGTATCTCACACTCGTTAGGAAAATAATCCTACACACAATGGTCTAAGATCGAGTATCTCACACTTGTTAGGAAAATAATCCCACACACCAACGGTCTAAGATGGAGTATCTCACACTCGTTAGGAAAATAATTCCACACACCAATGGTCTAATATGGAGTATCTCACACTCGTTAGGAAAATAATCCTACACACAATGGTCTAAGATGGAGTATCTCACACTCGTTAGGAAAATAATTCCACACACCAATGGTCTAATATGTAGTATCTCACACTCGTTAGGAAAATAATCCTACACACAATGGTCTAAGATGGAGTATCTCACACTCGTTGAGAAAATAATCTCACACACCAATGGTCTAAGATGGAGTATCTCACACCCGTTGAGAAAATAATTCCACACACCAATGGTCTAAGATGGAGTATCTCACACTCGTTAGGAAAAAAATTCCACACACCAATGGTCTAAGATGGAGTATCTCACACTCGTTAGGACAATAATCCCATACACCAATGGTCTAAGATGAAGTATTTCACACTCATTAGGAAAATAATCTCACACACCAATGGTCTAAGATGGAGTATCTCACACTCGTTAGGAAAATAATCCCGTACACCAATGGTCTAAGATGGAGTATCTCACACTTGTTAGGAAAATAATCCCATACACCAATGGTCTAAGATGGAGTATCTCACACACCAATGGTCTAAGATGGAGTATCTCACACTCGTTAGGAAAATAATCCTACACACAATGGTCTAAGATCGAGTATCTCACACTTGTTAGGAAAATAATCCCACAGACCAATGGTCTAAGATGGAGTATCTCACACTCGTTGGGAAAATAATCCTACACACAATGGTCTAAGATCGAGTATCTCACACTTGTTAGGAAAATAATCCCACACACCAATGGTCTAAGATGGAGTATCTCACACTCGTTGGGAAAATAATCCTACACACAATGGTCTAAGATCGAGTATCTCACACTTGTTAGGAAAATAATCCCACACACCAATGGTCTAATTTGGAGTATCTCACACTCGTTAGGAAAAAAATTCCACACACCAATGGTCTAAGATGGAGTATCTCACACTCGTTAGGAAAATAATCCCATACACCAATGGTCTAAGATGAAGTATTTCACACTCGTTAGGAAAATAATCTCACACACCAATGGTCTAAGATGGAGTATCTCACACTCGTTAGGAAAATAATCCCGTACACCAATGGTCTAAGATGGAGTATCTCACACTTGTTAGGAAAATAATCCCATACACCAATGGTCTAAGATGGAGTATCTCATACACCAATGGTCTAAGATGGAGTATCTCACACTCGTTAGGAAAATAATCCTACACACAATGGTCTAAGATCGAGTATCTCACACTTGTTAGGAAAATAATCCCACACACCAATGGTCTAAGATGGAGTATCTCACACTCGTTGGGAAAATAATCCTACACACAATGGTCTAAGATCGAGTATCTCACACTTGTTAGGAAAATAATCCCACACACCAATGGTCTAATTTGGAGTATCTCACACTCGTTAGGAAAATATTCATACACACCAATGGTCTAAGATGGAGTATCTCACACTCGTTAGGAAAATAATCTCACACACCAATGGTCTAAGATGGAGTATCTCACACTTGTTAGGAAAATAATCCCACACACCAATGGTCTAAGATGGAGTATCTCACACTCGTTAGGAAAATAATCCTACACACAATCTAAGATCGAGTATCTCACACTTGTTAGGAAAATAATCCCACACACCAATGGTCTAAGATGGAGTATCTCACACTCGTTAGGAAAATAATTCCAGACACCAATGGTCTAATATGGAGTATCTCACACTCGTTAGGAAAATAATCCTACACACAATGGTCTAAGATGGAGTATCTCACACTCGTTGAGAAAATAATCTCACACACCAATGGTCTAAGATGGAGTATCTCACACCCGTTGAGAAAATAATTCCAAACACCAATGGTCTAAGATGGAGTATCTCACACTGGTTAGGAAAAAAATTCCACACACCAATGGTCTAAGATGGAGTATCACACACTCGTTAGGAAAATATTCACACACACCAATGGTCTAAGATGGAGTATCTCACACTCGTTAGGAAAATAATCTCACACACCAATGGTCTAAGATGGAGTATCTCACACTCGTTAGGAAAATAATCCCGTACACCAATGTTCTAAGATGGAGTATCTCACACTTGTTAGGAAAATAATCCCATACACCAATGGTCTAAGATGGAGTACCTCACACACCAATGGTCTAAGATGGAGTATCTCACTCTCGTTAGGAAAATAATCCTACACACAATGGTCTAAGATCGAGTATCTCACAATTGTTAGGAAAATAATCCCACACACCAATGGCCTAAGATGGAGTATCTCACACTCGTTAGGAAAATAATCCTACACACAATGGTCTAAGATCGAGTATCTCACACTTGTTAGGAAAATAATCCCACACACCAATGGTCTAAGATGGAGTATCTCACACTCGTTAGGAAAATAATTCCACACACCAATGGTCTAATATGGAGTATCTCACACTCGTTAGGAAAAAAATTCCATACACCAATGGTCTAAGATGGAGTATCTCACACTCGTTAGGAAAATAATCTCACACACCAATGGTCTAAGATGAAGTATCTCGCACTCATTAGGAAAATAATCCCACACACCAATGGTCTAAGATGGAGTATCTCACACTCGTTAGGAAAATAATCCCGTACACCAATGGTCTAAGATGGAGTATCTCACACTTGTTAGGAAAATAATCCCATACACCAATGGTCTAAGATGGAGTATCTCACACACCAATGGTCTAAGATGGAGTATCTCACTCTCGTTAGGAAAATAATCCTACACACAATGGTCTAAGATCGAGTATCTCACAATTGTTAGGAAAATAATCCCACACACCAATGGCCTAAGATGGAGTATCTCACACTCGTTAGGAAAATAATCCTACACACAATGGTCTAAGATCGAGTATCTCACACTTGTTAGGAAAATAATCCCACACACCAATGGTCTAAGATGGAGTATCTCACACTCGTTAGGAAAATAATTCCACACACCAATGGTCTAATATGGAGTATCTCACACTCGTTAGGAAAAAAATTCCATACACCAATGGTCTAAGATGGAGTATCTCACACTCATTAGGAAAATAATCTCACACACCAATGGTCTAAGATGAAGTATCTCGCACTCATTAGGAAAATAATCCCACACACCAATGGTCTAAGATGGAGTATCTCACACTCGTTGGGAAAATAATCCCATACACCAATGGTCTAAGATGGAGTATCTCACACTCGTTAGGAAAATAATCCCATACACCAATGGTCTGAGATGGAGTATCTCACACTCGTTCGGAAAATAATCCTACACACAATGGTCTAAGATCGAGTATCTCACAATTGTTAGGAAAATAATTCCACACACCAATGGTCTAAGATGGAGTATCTCACACTCGTTAGGAAAATAATCCTACACACAATGGTCTAAGATCGAGTATCTCACACTTGTTAGGAAAATAATCCCACACACCAATGGTCTAAGATGGAGTATCTCACACTCGTTAGGAAAATAATTCCACACACCAATGGTCTAAGATCGAGTATCTCACACTTGTTAGGAAAATAATCCCATACACCAATGGTCTAAGATGGAGTATCTCACACTCGTTAGGAAAATAATTCCACACACCAATGGTCTAATATGGAGTATCTCGCACTCATTAGGAAAATAATCCAACACACCAATGGTCTAAGATGGAGTATCTCACACTCGTTGAGAAAATAATTCCACACACCAATGGTCTAAGATGGAGTACCTCACACTCGTTAGGAAAATAATTCCACACACCAATGATCTAAGATTCAGTATCTCACACTCGTTAGGAAAATAATTCCACACACCAATGGTCTAATATGGAGTATCTCACACTCGTTAGGATAATAATCCCATACACCAATGGTCTAAGATGAAGTATCTCACACTCGTTTGGAAAATAATTCCACACACCAATGGTCTAAGATGGAGTATCTCACACTCGTTAGGAAAATAATTCCACACACCAATGGTCTAAGATGGAGTATCTCACACTCGTTAGGAAAATAATCTCACACACCAATGGTCTAAGATGGAGTATCTCACACTCGTTAGGAAAATAATTCCACACACCAATGGTCTAAGATGGAGTATCTCACACTCGTTAGGAAAATAATTCCACACACCAATGGTCTAAGATGGAGTATCTCACACTCGTTAGGAAAATAATCCCATACACCAATGGTCTAAGATGAAGTATTTCACACTCGTTAGGAAAATAATTCCACACACCAATGGTCTAAGATGGAGTATCTCACACTCGTTAGGAAAATAATCCTACACACAATGGTCTAAGATCGAGTATCTCACAATTGTTAGGAAAATAATCCCACACACCAATGGCCTAAGATGGAGTATCTCACACTCGTTAGGAAAATAATCCTACACACAATGGTCTAAGATCGAGTATCTCACACACCAATGGTCTAAGATGGAGTATCTCACTCTCGTTAGGAAAATAATCCTACACACAATGGTCTAAGATCGAGTATCTCACAATTGTTAGGAAAATAATCCCACACACCAATGGCCTAAGATGGAGTATCTCACACTCGTTAGGAAAATAATCCTACACACAATGGTCTAAGATCGAGTATCTCACACTTGTTAAGAAAATAATCCCACACACCAATGGTCTAAGATGGAGTATCTCACACTCGTTAGGAAAATAATTCCACACACCAATGGTCTAATATGGAGTATCTCACACTCGTTAGGAAAAAAATTCCATACACCAATGGTCTAAGATGGAGTATCTCACACTCGTTAGGAAAATAATCTCACACACCAATGGTCTAAGATGAAGTATCTCGCACTCATTAGGAAAATAATCCCACACACCAATGGTCTAAGATGGAGTATCTCACACTCGTTGGGAAAATAATCCCACACACCAATGGTCTAAGATGGAGTATCTCACACTCGTTAGGAAAATAATCCCATACACCAATGGTCTGAGATGGAGTATCTCACACTCGTTAGGAAAATAATCCTACACACAATGGTCTAAGATCGAGTATCTCACAATTGTTAGGAAAATAATTCCACACACCAATGGTCTAAGATGGAGTATCTCACACTCGTTAGGAAAATAATCCTACACACAATGGTCTAAGATCGAGTATCTCACACTTGTTAAAAAAATAATCCCACACACCAATGGTCTAAGATGGAGTATCTCACACTCGTTAGGAAAATAATTCCACACACCAATGGTCTAATATGGAGTATCTCACACTCGTTAGGAAAATAATCTTACACACAATGGTCTAAGATCGAGTATCTCACACTTGTTAGGAAAATAATCCCACACACCAATGGTCTAAGATGGAGTATCTCACACTCGTTAGGAAAATAATCCTACACACAATGGTCTAAGATCGAGTATCTCACACTTGTTAGGAAAATAATCCCACACACCAACGGTCTAAGATGGAGTATCTCACACTCGTTAGGAAAATAATTCCACACACCAATGGTCTAATATGGAGTATCTCACACTCGTTAGGAAAATAATCCTACACACAATGGTCTAAGATGGAGTATCTCACACTCGTTGAGAAAATAATCTCACACACCAATGGTCTAAGATGGAGTATCTCACACCCGTTGAGAAAATAATTCCACACACCAATGGTCTAAGATGGAGTATCTCACACTCGTTAGGAAAATAATTCCACACACCAATGGTCTAATATGTAGTATCTCACACTCGTTAGGAAAATAATCCTACACACAATGGTCTAAGATGGAGTATCTCACACTCGTTGAGAAAATAATCTCACACACCAATGGTCTAAGATGGAGTATCTCACACCCGTTGAGAAAATAATTCCACACACCAATGGTCTAAGATGGAGTATCTCACACTCGTTAGGAAAAAAATTCCACACACCAATGGTCTAAGATGGAGTATCTCACACTCGTTAGGACAATAATCCCATACACCAATGGTCTAAGATGAAGTATTTCACACTCATTAGGAAAATAATCTCACACACCAATGGTCTAAGATGGAGTATCTCACACTCGTTAGGAAAATAATCCCGTACACCAATGGTCTAAGATGGAGTATCTCACACTTGTTAGGAAAATAATCCCATACACCAATGGTCTAAGATGGAGTATCTCACACACCAATGGTCTAAGATGGAGTATCTCACACTCGTTAGGAAAATAATCCTACACACAATGGTCTAAGATCGAGTATCTCACACTTGTTAGGAAAATAATCCCACACACCAATGGTCTAAGATGGAGTATCTCACACTCGTTGGGAAAATAATCCTACACACAATGGTCTAAGATCGAGTATCTCACACTTGTTAGGAAAATAATCCCACACACCAATGGTCTAAGATGGAGTATCTCACACTCGTTGGGAAAATAATCCTACACACAATGGTCTAAGATCGAGTATCTCACACTTGTTAGGAAAATAATCCCACACACCAATGGTCTAATTTGGAGTATCTCACACTCGTTAGGAAAAAAATTCCACACACCAATGGTCTAAGATGAAGTATTTCACACTCGTTAGGAAAATAATCCCATACACCAATGGTCTAAGATGAAGTATTTCACACTCGTTAGGAAAATAATCCCGTACACCAATGGTCTAAGATGGAGTATCTCACACTCGTTAGGAAAATAATCCCGTACACCAATGGTCTAAGATGGAGTATCTCACACTTGTTAGGAAAATAATCCCATACACCAATGGTCTAAGATGGAGTATCTCATACACCAATGGTCTAAGATGGAGTATCTCACACTCGTTAGGAAAATAATCCTACACACAATGGTCTAAGATCGAGTATCTCACACTTGTTAGGAAAATAATCCCACACACCAATGGTCTAAGATGGAGTATCTCACACTCGTTGGGAAAATAATCCTACACACAATGGTCTAAGATCGAGTATCTCACACTTGTTAGGAAAATAATCCCACACACCAATGGTCTAATTTGGAGTATCTCACACTCGTTAGGAAAATATTCATACACACCAATGGTCTAAGATGGAGTATCTCACACTCGTTAGGAAAATAATCTCACACACCAATGGTCTAAGATGGAGTATCTCACACTTGTTAGGAAAATAATCCCACACACCAATGGTCTAAGATGGAGTATCTCACACTCGTTAGGAAAATAATCCTACACACAATCTAAGATCGAGTATCTCACACTTGTTAGGAAAATAATCCCACACACCAATGGTCTAAGATGGAGTATCTCACACTCGTTAGGAAAATAATTCCACACACCAATGGTCTAATATGGAGTATCTCACACTCGTTAGGAAAATAATCCTACACACAATGGTCTAAGATGGAGTATCTCACACTCGTTGAGAAAATAATCTCACACACCAATGGTCTAAGATGGAGTATCTCACACCCGTTGAGAAAATAATTCCAAACACCAATGGTCTAAGATGGAGTATCTCACACTGGTTAGGAAAAAAATTCCACACACCAATGGTCTAAGATGGAGTATCACACACTCGTTAGGAAAATATTCACACACACCAATGGTCTAAGATGGAGTATCTCACACTCGTTAGGAAAATAATCTCACACACCAATGGTCTAAGATGGAGTATCTCACACTCGTTAGGAAAATAATCCCGTACACCAATGTTCTAAGATGGAGTATCTCACTCTCGTTAGGAAAATAATCCTACACACAATGGTCTAAGATCGAGTATCTCACAATTGTTAGGAAAATAATCCCACACACCAATGGCCTAAGATGGAGTATCTCACACTCGTTAGGAAAATAATCCTACACACAATGGTCTAAGATGGAGTATCTCACACTCGTTAGGAAAATAATTCCACACACCAATGGTCTAATATGGAGTATCTCACACTTGTTAGGAAAATAATCCCACACACCAATGGTGTAAGATGGAGTATCTCACACTTGTCAGGAAAATAATTCCACACACCAATGATCTAATATGGAGTATCTCACACTCGTTAGGAAAATAATCCTACACACAATGGTCTAAGATGAAGTATCTCGCACTCATTAGGCAAATAATCCCATACACCAATGGTCTAAGATGGAGTATCTCACACTCGTTGTGAAAATAATCCCATACACCAATCGTCTAATATGGAGTATCTCACACTCGTTGAAAAAAAAATCTCACACACCAATGGTCTAAGATGGAGTATCTCAAACTCGTTGAGAAAATAATTCCACACACCAATGGTCTAAGATGGAGTATCTCACACTCGTTAGGAAAATAATTCCACACACTAATGGTCTAAGATGGAGTATCTCACACTCGTTAGGAAAATAATTCCACACACCAATGGTGTAATATGGAGTATCTCACACTCGTTAGGAAAATAATCCCATACACCAATGGTGTAAGATGAAGTATCTCACACTCGTTAGGAAAATAATCTCACACACCAATGGTCTAAGATGGAGTATCTCACACTCGTTAGGAAAATAATCCCGTACACCAATGGTCTAAGATGGAGTATCTCACACTTTTTAGGAAAATAATCCCATACACCAATGGTCTAAGATGGAGTATCTCACACACCAATGGTCTAAGATGGAGTATCTCACACTCGTTAGGAAAATAATCCTACACACAATGGTCTAAGATCGAGTATCTCACACTTGTTAGGAAAATAATCCCACACACCAATGGTCTAAGATGGAGTATCTCACACTCGTTAGGAAAATAATCCTACACACAATGGTCTAAGATCGAGTATCTCACACTTGTTAGGAAAATAATCCCACACACCAACGGTCTAAGATGGAGTATCTCACACTCGTTAGGAAAATAATTCCACACACCAATGGTCTAATATGGAGTATCTCACACTCGTTAGGAAAATAATCCTACACACAATGGTCTAAGATGGAGTATCTCACACTCGTTAGGAAAATAATTCCACACACCAATGGTCTAATATGTAGTATCTCACACTCGTTAGGAAAATAATCCTACACACAATGGTCTAAGATGGAGTATCTCACACTCGTTGAGAAAATAATCTCACACACCAATGGTCTAAGATGGAGTATCTCACACCCGTTGAGAAAATAATTCCACACACCAATGGTCTAAGATGGAGTATCTCACACTCGTTAGGAAAAAAATTCCACACACCAATGGTCTAAGATGGAGTATCTCACACTCGTTAGGACAATAATCCCATACACCAATGGTCTAAGATGAAGTATTTCACACTCATTAGGAAAATAATCTCACACACCAATGGTCTAAGATGGAGTATCTCACACTCGTTAGGAAAATAATCCCGTACACCAATGGTCTAAGATGGAGTATCTCACACTTGTTAGGAAAATAATCCCATACACCAATGGTCTAAGATGGAGTATCTCACACACCAATGGTCTAAGATGGAGTATCTCACACTCGTTAGGAAAATAATCCTACACACAATGGTCTAAGATCGAGTATCTCACACTTGTTAGGAAAATAATCCCACAGACCAATGGTCTAAGATGGAGTATCTCACACTCGTTGGGAAAATAATCCTACACACAATGGTCTAAGATAGAGTATCTCACACTTGTTAGGAAAATAATCCCACACACCAATGGTCTAAGATGGAGTATCTCACACTCGTTGGGAAAATAATCCTACACACAATGGTCTAAGATCGAGTATCTCACACTTGTTAGGAAAATAATCCCACACACCAATGGTCTAATTTGGAGTATCTCACACTCGTTAGGAAAAAAATTCCACACACCAATGGTCTAAGATGGAGTATCTCACACTCGTTAGGAAAATAATCCCATACACCAATGGTCTAAGATGAAGTATTTCACACTCGTTAGGAAAATAATCTCACACACCAATGGTCTAAGATGGAGTATCTCACACTCGTTAGGAAAATAATCCCGTACACCAATGGTCTAAGATGGAGTATCTCACACTTGTTAGGAAAATAATCCCATACACCAATGGTCTAAGATGGAGTATCTCATACACCAATGGTCTAAGATGGAGTATCTCACACTCGTTAGGAAAATAATCCTACACACAATGGTCTAAGATCGAGTATCTCACACTTGTTAGGAAAATAATCCCACACACCAATGGTCTAAGATGGAGTATCTCACACTCGTTGGGAAAATAATCCTACACACAATGGTCTAAGATCGAGTATCTCACACTTGTTAGGAAAATAATCCCACACACCAATGGTCTAATTTGGAGTATCTCACACTCGTTAGGAAAATATTCATACACACCAATGGTCTAAGATGGAGTATCTCACACTCGTTAGGAAAATAATCTCACACACCAATGGTCTAAGATGGAGTATCTCACACTTGTTAGGAAAATAATCCCACACACCAATGGTCTAAGATGGAGTATCTCACACTCGTTAGGAAAATAATCCTACACACAATCTAAGATCGAGTATCTCACACTTGTTAGGAAAATAATCCCACACACCAATGGTCTAAGATGGAGTATCTCACACTCGTTAGGAAAATAATTCCACACACCAATGGTCTAATATGGAGTATCTCACACTCGTTAGGAAAATAATCCTACACACAATGGTCTAAGATGGAGTATCTCACACTCGTTGAGAAAATAATCTCACACACCAATGGTCTAAGATGGAGTATCTCACACCCGTTGAGAAAATAATTCCAAACACCAATGGTCTAAGATGGAGTATCTCACACTGGTTAGGAAAAAAATTCCACACACCAATGGTCTAAGATGGAGTATCACACACTCGTTAGGAAAATATTCACACACACCAATGGTCTAAGATGGAGTATCTCACACTCGTTAGGAAAATAATCTCACACACCAATGGTCTAAGATGGAGTATCTCACACTCGTTAGGAAAATAATCCCGTACACCAATGTTCTAAGATGGAGTATCTCACACTTGTTAGGAAAATAATCCCATACACCAATGGTCTAAGATGGAGTACCTCACACACCAATGGTCTAAGATGGAGTATCTCACTCTCGTTAGGAAAATAATCCTACACACAATGGTCTAAGATCGAGTATCTCACAATTGTTAGGAAAATAATCCCACACACCAATGGCCTAAGATGGAGTATCTCACACTCGTTAGGAAAATAATCCTACACACAATGGTCTAAGATCGAGTATCTCACACTTGTTAGGAAAATAATCCCACACACCAATGGTCTAAGATGGAGTATCTCACACTCGTTAGGAAAATAATTCCACACACCAATGGTCTAATATGGAGTATCTCACACTCGTTAGGAAAAAAATTCCATACACCAATGGTCTAAGATGGAGTATCTCACACTCGTTAGGAAAATAATCTCACACACCAATGGTCTAAGATGAAGTATCTCGCACTCATTAGGAAAATAATCCCACACACCAATGGTCTAAGATGGAGTATCTCACACTCGTTAGGAAAATAATCCCGTACACCAATGGTCTAAGATGGAGTATCTCACACTTGTTAGGAAAATAATCCCATACACCAATGGTCTAAGATGGAGTATCTCACACACCAATGGTCTAAGATGGAGTATCTCACTCTCGTTAGGAAAATAATCCTACACACAATGGTCTAAGATCGAGTATCTCACAATTGTTAGGAAAATAATCCCACACACCAATGGCCTAAGATGGAGTATCTCACACTCGTTAGGAAAATAATCCTACACACAATGGTCTAAGATCGAGTATCTCACACTTGTTAGGAAAATAATCCCACACACCAATGGTCTAAGATGGAGTATCTCACACTCGTTAGGAAAATAATTCCACACACCAATGGTCTAATATGGAGTATCTCACACTCGTTAGGAAAAAAATTCCATACACCAATGGTCTAAGATGGAGTATCTCACACTCATTAGGAAAATAATCTCACACACCAATGGTCTAAGATGAAGTATCTCGCACTCATTAGGAAAATAATCCCACACACCAATGGTCTAAGATGGAGTATCTCACACTCGTTGGGAAAATAATCCCATACACCAATGGTCTAAGATGGAGTATCTCACACTCGTTAGGAAAATAATCCCATACACCAATGGTCTGAGATGGAGTATCTCACACTCGTTCGGAAAATAATCCTACACACAATGGTCTAAGATCGAGTATCTCACAATTGTTAGGAAAATAATTCCACACACCAATGGTCTAAGATGGAGTATCTCACACTCGTTAGGAAAATAATCCTACACACAATGGTCTAAGATCGAGTATCTCACACTTGTTAGGAAAATAATCCCACACACCAATGGTCTAAGATGGAGTATCTCACACTCGTTAGGAAAATAATTCCACACACCAATGGTCTAAGATCGAGTATCTCACACTTGTTAGGAAAATAATCCCATACACCAATGGTCTAAGATGGAGTATCTCACACTCGTTAGGAAAATAATTCCACACACCAATGGTCTAATATGGAGTATCTCACACTCGTTAGGAAAATAATCTCACACACCAATGGTCTAAGATGGAGTATCTCGCACTCATTAGGAAAATAATCCAACACACCAATGGTCTAAGATGGAGTATCTCACACTCGTTGAGAAAATAATTCCACACACCAATGGTCTAAGATGGAGTACCTCACACTCGTTAGGAAAATAATTCCACACACCAATGATCTAAGATTCAGTATCTCACACTCGTTAGGAAAATAATTCCACACACCAATGGTCTAATATGGAGTATCTCACACTCGTTAGGATAATAATCCCATACACCAATGGTCTAAGATGAAGTATCTCACACTCGTTTGGAAAATAATTCCACACACCAATGGTCTAAGATGGAGTATCTCACACTCGTTAGGAAAATAATTCCACACACCAATGGTCTAAGATGGAGTATCTCACACTCGTTAGGAAAATAATCTCACACACCAATGGTCTAAGATGGAGTATCTCACACTCGTTAGGAAAATAATTCCACACACCAATGGTCTAAGATGGAGTATCTCACACTCGTTAGGAAAATAATTCCACACACCAATGGTCTAAGATGGAGTATCTCACACTCGTTAGGAAAATAATCCCATACACCAATGGTCTAAGATGAAGTATTTCACACTCGTTAGGAAAATAATTCCACACACCAATGGTCTAAGATGGAGTATCTCACACTCGTTAGGAAAATAATCCTACACACAATGGTCTAAGATCGAGTATCTCACAATTGTTAGGAAAATAATCCCACACACCAATGGCCTAAGATGGAGTATCTCACACTCGTTAGGAAAATAATCCTACACACAATGGTCTAAGATCGAGTATCTCACACACCAATGGTCTAAGATGGAGTATCTCACTCTCGTTAGGAAAATAATCCTACACACAATGGTCTAAGATCGAGTATCTCACAATTGTTAGGAAAATAATCCCACACACCAATGGCCTAAGATGGAGTATCTCACACTCGTTAGGAAAATAATCCTACACACAATGGTCTAAGATCGAGTATCTCACACTTGTTAAGAAAATAATCCCACACACCAATGGTCTAAGATGGAGTATCTCACACTCGTTAGGAAAATAATTCCACACACCAATGGTCTAAGATGAAGTATCTCGCACTCATTAGGAAAATAATCCCACACACCAATGGTCTAAGATGGAGTATCTCACACTCGTTGGGAAAATAATCCCACACACCAATGGTCTAAGATGGAGTATCTCACACTCGTTAGGAAAATAATCCCATACACCAATGGTCTGAGATGGAGTATCTCACACTCGTTAGGAAAATAATCCTACACACAATGGTCTAAGATCGAGTATCTCACAATTGTTAGGAAAATAATTCCACACACCAATGGTCTAAGATGGAGTATCTCACACTCGTTAGGAAAATAATCCTACACACAATGGTCTAAGATCGAGTATCTCACACTTGTTAGGAAAATAATCCCACACACCAATGGTCTAAGATGGAGTATCTCACACTCGTTAGGAAAATAATTCCACACACCAATGGTCTAATATGGAGTATCTCACACTCGTTAGGAAAATAATCTTACACACAATGGTCTAAGATCGAGTATCTCACACTTGTTAGGAAAATAATCCCATACACCAATGGTCTAAGATGGAGTATCTCACACTCGTTAGGAAAATAATTCCACACACCAATGGTCTAATATGGAGTATCTCACACTCGTTAGGAAAATAATCTCACACACCAATGGTCTAAGATGGAGTATCTCGCACTCATTAGGAAAATAATCCAACACACCAATGGTCTAAGATGGAGTATCTCACACTCGTTGAGAAAATAATTCCACACACCAATGGTCTAAGATGGAGTACCTCACACTCGTTAGGAAAATAATTCCACACACCAATGATCTAAGATTCAGTATCTCACACTCGTTAGGAAAATAATTCCACACACCAATGGTCTAATATGGAGTATCTCACACTCGTTAGGATAATAATCCCATACACCAATGGTCTAAGATGAAGTATCTCACACTCGTTTGGAAAATAATTCCACACACCAATGGTCTAAGATGGAGTATCTCACACTCGTTAGGAAAATAATTCCACACACCAATGGTCTAAGATGGAGTATCTCACACTCGTTAGGAAAATAATCTCACACACCAATGGTCTAAGATGGAGTATCTCACACTCGTTAGGAAAATAATTCCACACACCAATGGTCTAAGATGGAGTATCTCACACTCGTTAGGAAAATAATTCCACACACCAATGGTCTAAGATGGAGTATCTCACACTCGTTAGGAAAATAATCCCATACACCAATGGTCTAAGATGAAGTATTTCACACTCGTTAGGAAAATAATTCCACACACCAATGGTCTAAGATGGAGTATCTCACACTCGTTAGGAAAATAATCCTACACACAATGGTCTAAGATCGAGTATCTCACACTTGTTAGGAAAATAATCCCACAAACCAATGGTCTAAGATGGAGTATTTCACACTCGTTAGGAAAATAATCCTACACACAATGGTCTAAGATCGAGTATCTCACACTTGGTAGGAAAATAATCCCACACACCAATGGTCTAAGATGGAGTATCTCACACTCGTTAGGAAAATAATTCCACACACCAATGGTCTAATATGGAGTATCTCACACTCGTTAGGAAAATAATCCTACACACAATGGTCTAAGATCGAGTATCTCACACTTGTTAGGAAAATAATCCCACAAACCAATGGTCTAAGATGGAGTATCTCACACTCGTTAGGAAAATAATTCCACACACCAATGGTCTAATATGGAGTATCTCACACTTGTTAGGAAAATAATCCCACACACCAATGGTGTAAGATGGAGTATCTCACACTCGTCAGGAAAATAATTCCACACACCAATGATCTAATATGGAGTATCTCACACTCGTTAGGAAAATAATCCTACACACAATGGTCTAAGATGAAGTATCTCGCACTCATTAGGCAAATAATCCCATACACCAATGGTCTAAGATGGAGTATCTCACACTCGTTGGGAAAATAATCCCATACATCAATCGTCTAATATGGAGTATCTGACACTCGTTGAAAAAAAAAATCTCACACACCAATGGTCTAAGATGGAGTATCTCAAACTCGTTGAGAAAATAATTCCACACACCAATGGTCTAAGATGGAGTATCTCACACTCGTTAGGAAAATAATTCCACACACCAATGGTGTAATATGGAGTATCTCACACTCGTTAGGAAAATAATCCCATACACCAATGGTGTAAGATGAAGTATCTCACACTCGTTAGGAAAATAATCTCACACACCAATGGTCTAAGATGGAGTATCTCACACTCGTTAGGAAAATAATCCCGTACACCAATGGTCTAAGATGGAGTATCTCACACTTGTTAGGAAAATAATCCCATACACCAATGGTCTAAGATGGAGTATCTCACACACCAATGGTCTAAGATGGAGTATCTCACACTCGTTAGGAAAATAATCCTACACACAATGGTCTAAGATCGAGTATCTCACACTTGTTAGGAAAATAATCCCACACACCAATGGTCTAAGATGGAGTATCTCACACTCGTTAGGAAAATAATCCTACACACAATGGTCTAAGATCGAGTATCTCACACTTGTTAGGAAAATAATCCCACACACCAATGGTCTAAGATGGAGTATCTCACACTCGTTAGGAAAATAATTCCACACACCAATGGTCTAATATGGAGTATCTCACACTCGTTAGGAAAATAATCTTACACACAATGGTCTAAGATCGAGTATCTCACACTTGTTAGGAAAATAATCCCATACACCAATGGTCTAAGATGGAGTATCTCGCACTCATTAGGAAAATAATCCCACACACCAATGGTCTAAGATGGAGTATCTCACACTCGTTGAGAAAATAATTCCACACACCAATGGTCTAAGATGGAGTATCTCACACTCGTTAGGAAAATAATTCCACACACCAATGGTCTAAGATTGAGTATCTCACACTCGTTAGGAAAATAATTCCACACACCAATGGTCTAATATGGAGTATCTCACACTCGTTAGGAAAATAATCCCATACACCAATGGTCTAAGATGAAGTATCTCACACTCGTTAGGAAAATAATTCCACACACCAATGGTCTAAGATGGAGTATCTCACACTCGTTAGGAAAATAATTCCACACACCAATGGTCTAAGATGGAGTATCTCACACTCGTTAGGAAAATAATCTCACACACCAATGGTCTAAGATGGAGTATCTCACACTCGTTAGGAAAATAATTCCACACACCAATGGTCTAAGATGGAGTATCTCACACTCGTTAGGAAAATAATTCCACACACCAATGGTCTAAGATGGAGTATCTCACACTCGTTAGGAAAATAATCCCATACACCAATGGTCTAAGATGAAGTATTTCACACTCGTTAGGAAAATAATTCCACACACCAATGGTCTAAGATGGAGTATCTCACACTCGTTAGGAAAATAATCCCACACACCAATGGTCTAAGATGGAGTATCTCACACTCGTTAGGAAAATAATTCCACACACCAATGGTCTAAGATCGAGTATCTCACACTTGTTAGGAAAATAATCCCATACACCAATGGTCTAAGATGGAGTATCTCACACTCGTTAGGAAAATAATTCCACACACCAATGGTCTAAGATGGAGTATCTCGCACTCATTAGGAAAATAATCCAACACACCAATGGTCTAAGATGGAGTATCTCACACTCGTTGAGAAAATAATTCCACACACCAATGGTCTAAGATGGAGTACCTCACACTCGTTAGGAAAATATTTCCACACACCAATGATCTAAGATTCAGTATCTCACACTCGTTAGGAAAATAATTCCACACACCAATGGTCTAATATAGAGTATCTCACACTCGTTAGGATAATAATCCCATACACCAATGGTCTAAGATGAAGTATCTCACACTCGTTTGGAAAATAATTCCACACACCAATGGTCTAAGATGGAGTATCTCACACTCGTTAGGAAAATAATTCCACACACCAATGGTCTAAGATGGAGTATCTCACACTCGTTAGGAAAATAATCTCACACACCAATGGTCTAAGATGGAGTATCTCACACTCGTTAGGAAAATAATTCCACACACCAATGGTCTAAGATGGAGTATCTCACACTCGTTAGGAAAATAATTCCACACACCAATGGTCTAAGATGGAGTATCTCACACTCGTTAGGAAAATAATCCCATACACCAATGGTCTAAGATGAAGTATTTCACACTCGTTAGGAAAATAATTCCACACACCAATGGTCTAAGATGGAGTATCTCACACTCGTTAGGAAAATAATCCCACACACCAATGGCCTAAGATGGAGTATCTCACACTCGTTAGGAAAATAATCCTACACACAATGGTCTAAGATCGAGTATCTCACACACCAATGGTCTAAGATGGAGTATCTCACAATTGTTAGGAAAATAATCCCACACACCAATGGCCTAAGATGGAGTATCTCACACTCGTTAGGAAAATAATCCTACACACAATGGTCTAAGATCGAGTATCTCACACTCGTTAGGAAAATAATCCTACACACAATGGTCTAAGATCGAGTATCTCACACTTGTTAGGAAAATAATCCCACACACCAATGGTCTAAGATGGAGTATCTCACACTCGTTAGGAAAATAATTCCACACACCAATGGTCTAATATGGAGTATCTCACACTCGTTAGGAAAAAAATTCCATACACCAATGGTCTAAGATGGAGTATCTCACACTCGTTAGGAAAATAATCTCACACACCAATGGTCTAAGATGAAGTATCTCGCACTCATTAGGAAAATAATCCCACACACCAATGGTCTAAGATGGAGTATCTCACACTCGTTGGGAAAATAATCCCACACACCAATGGTCTAAGATGGAGTATCTCACACTCGTTAGGAAAATAATCCCATACACCAATGGTCTGAGATGGAGTATCTCACACTCGTTAGGAAAATAATCCTACACACAATGGTCTAAGATCGAGTATCTCACAATTGTTAGGAAAATAATTCCACACACCAATGGTCTAAGATGGAGTATCTCACACTCGTTAGGAAAATAATCCTACACACAATGGTCTAAGATCGAGTATCTCACACTTGTTAGGAAAATAATCCCACACACCAATGGTCTAAGATGGAGTATCTCACACTCGTTAGGAAAATAATTCCACACACCAATGGTCTAATATGGAGTATCTCACACTCGTTAGGAAAATAATCTTACACACAATGGTCTAAGATCGAGTATCTCACACTTGTTAGGAAAATAATCCCATACACCAATGGTCTAAGATGGAGTATCTCACACTCGTTAGGAAAATAATTCCACACACCAATGGTCTAATATGGAGTATCTCACACTCGTTAGGAAAATAATCTCACACACCAATGGTCTAAGATGGAGTATCTCGCACTCATTAGGAAAATAATCCAACACACCAATGGTCTAAGATGGAGTATCTCACACTCGTTGAGAAAATAATTCCACACACCAATGGTCTAAGATGGAGTACCTCACACTCGTTAGGAAAATAATTCCACACACCAATGATCTAAGATTCAGTATCTCACACTCGTTAGGAAAATAATTCCACACACCAATGGTCTAATATGGAGTATCTCACACTCGTTAGGATAATAATCCCATACACCAATGGTCTAAGATGAAGTATCTCACACTCGTTTGGAAAATAATTCCACACACCAATGGTCTAAGATGGAGTATCTCACACTCGTTAGGAAAATAATTCCACACACCAATGGTCTAAGATTGAGTATCTCACACTCGTTAGGAAAATAATCTCACACACCAATGGTCTAAGATGGAGTATCTCACACTCGTTAGGAAAATAATTCCACACACCAATGGTCTAAGATGGAGTATCTCACACTCGTTAGGAAAATAATTCCACACACCAATGGTCTAAGATGGAGTATCTCACACTCGTTAGGAAAATAATCCCATACACCAATGGTCTAAGATGAAGTATTTCACACTCGTTAGGAAAATAATTCCACACACCAATGGTCTAAGATGGAGTATCTCACACTCGTTAGGAAAATAATCCTACACACAATGGTCTAAGATCGAGTATCTCACACTTGTTAGGAAAATAATCCCACAAACCAATGGTCTAAGATGGAGTATTTCACACTCGTTAGGAAAATAATCCTACACACAATGGTCTAAGATCGAGTATCTCACACTTGGTAGGAAAATAATCCCACACACCAATGGTCTAAGATGGAGTATCTCACACTCGTTAGGAAAATAATTCCACACACCAATGGTCTAATATGGAGTATCTCACACTCGTTAGGAAAATAATCCTACACACAATGGTCTAAGATCGAGTATCTCACACTTGTTAGGAAAATAATCCCACAAACCAATGGTCTAAGATGGAGTATCTCACACTCGTTAGGAAAATAATTCCACACACCAATGGTCTAATATGGAGTATCTCACACTTGTTAGGAAAATAATCCCACACACCAATGGTGTAAGATGGAGTATCTCACACTCGTCAGGAAAATAATTCCACACACCAATGATCTAATATGGAGTATCTCACACTCGTTAGGAAAATAATCCTACACACAATGGTCTAAGATGAAGTATCTCGCACTCATTAGGCAAATAATCCCATACACCAATGGTCTAAGATGGAGTATCTCACACTCGTTGGGAAAATAATCCCATACATCAATCGTCTAATATGGAGTATCTCACACTCGTTGAAAAAAAAAATCTCACACACCAATGGTCTAAGATGGAGTATCTCAAACTCGTTGAGAAAATAATTCCACACACCAATGGTCTAAGATGGAGTATCTCACACTCGTTAGGAAAATAATTCCACACACCAATGGTGTAATATGGAGTATCTCACACTCGTTAGGAAAATAATCCCATACACCAATGGTGTAAGATGAAGTATCTCACACTCGTTAGGAAAATAATCTCACACACCAATGGTCTAAGATGGAGTATCTCACACTCGTTAGGAAAATAATCCCGTACACCAATGGTCTAAGATGGAGTATCTCACACTTGTTAGGAAAATAATCCCATACACCAATGGTCTAAGATGGAGTATCTCACACACCAATGGTCTAAGATGGAGTATCTCACACTCGTTAGGAAAATAATCCTACACACAATGGTCTAAGATCGAGTATCTCACACTTGTTAGGAAAATAATCCCACACACCAATGGTCTAAGATGGAGTATCTCACACTCGTTAGGAAAATAATCCTACACACAATGGTCTAAGATCGAGTATCTCACACTTGTTAGGAAAATAATCCCACACACCAATGGTCTAAGATGGAGTATCTCACACTCGTTAGGAAAATAATTCCACACACCAATGGTCTAATATGGAGTATCTCACACTCGTTAGGAAAATAATCTTACACACAATGGTCTAAGATCGAGTATCTCACACTTGTTAGGAAAATAATCCCATACACCAATGGTCTAAGATGGAGTATCTCACACTCGTTAGGAAAATAATTCCACACACCAATGGTCTAATATGGAGTATCTCACACTCGTTAGGAAAATAATCTCACACACCAATGGTCTAAGATGGAGTATTTCGCACTCATTAGGAAAATAATCCCACACACCAATGGTCTAAGATGGAGTATCTCACACTCGTTGAGAAAATAATTCCACACACCAATGGTCTAAGATGGAGTATCTCACACTCGTTAGGAAAATAATTCCACACACCAATGGTCTAAGATTGAGTATCTCACACTCGTTAGGAAAATAATTCCACACACCAATGGTCTAATATGGAGTATCTCACACTCGTTAGGAAAATAATCCCATACACCAATGGTCTAAGATGAAGTATCTCACACTCGTTAGGAAAATAATTCCACACACCAATGGTCTAAGATGGAGTATCTCACACTCGTTAGGAAAATAATTCCACACACCAATGGTCTAAGATGGAGTATCTCACACTCGTTAGGAAAATAATCTCACACACCAATGGTCTAAGATGGAGTATCTCACACTCGTTAGGAAAATAATTCCACACACCAATGGTCTAAGATGGAGTATCTCACACTCGTTAGGAAAATAATTCCACACACCAATGGTCTAAGATGGAGTATCTCACACTCGTTAGGAAAATAATCCCATACACCAATGGTCTAAGATGAAGTATTTCACACTCGTTAGGAAAATAATTCCACACACCAATGGTCTAAGATGGAGTATCTCACACTCGTTAGGAAAATAATCCTACACACAATGGTCTAAGATCGAGTATCTCACACTTGTTAGGAAAATAATCCCACACACCAATGGTCTAAGATGGAGTATCTCACACTCGTTAGGAAAATAATCCCACACACCAATGGTCTAAGATGGAGTATCTCACACTCGTTGGGAAAATAATCCTACACACAATGGTCTAAGATGAAGTATCTCGCACTCTTTAGGAAAATAATCCCATACACCAATGGTCTAAGATGGAGTATCTCACACTCGTTGGGAAAATAATCCCATACACCAATGGTCTAAGATGGAGTATCTCACACTTGTTAGGAAAATAATCCCACACACCAATGGTCTAAGATGGAGTATCTCACACTTGTTAGGAAAATAATCCTACACACAATGGTCTAAGATGAAGTATCTCGCACTCTTTAGGAAAATAATCCCATACACCAATGGTCTAAGATGGAGTATCTCACACTCGTTGGGAAAATAATCCCATACACCAATGGTCTAAGATGGAGTATCTCACACTCGTTGAAAAAATAATCTCACACACCAATGGTCTAAGATGGAGTATCTCACACTCGTTAGGAAAATAATTCCACACACCAATGGTCTAATATGGAGTATCTCACACTCGTTAGGAAAAAAATTCCATACACCAATGGTCTAAGATGGAGTATCTCACACTCGTTAGGAAAATAATCTCACACACCAATGGTCTAAGATGAAGTATCTCGCACTCATTAGGAAAATAATCCCACACACCAATGGTCTAAGATGGAGTATCTCACACTCGTTAGGAAAATAATCCCGTGCACCAATGGTCTAAGATGGAGTATCTCACACTTGTTAGGAAAATAATCCCATACACCAATGGTCTAAGATGGAGTATCTCACACACCAATGGTCTAAGATGGAGTATCTCACTCTCGTTAGGAAAATAATCCTACACACAATGGTCTAAGATCGAGTATCTCACAATTGTTAGGAAAATAATCCCACACACCAATGGCCTAAGATGGAGTATCTCACACTCGTTAGGAAAATAATCCTACACACAATGGTCTAAGATCGAGTATCTCACACTTGTTAGGAAAATAATCCCACACACCAATGGTCTAAGATGGAGTATCTCACACTCGTTAGGAAAATAATTCCACACACCAATGGTCTAATATGGAGTATCTCACACTCGTTAGGAAAAAAATTCCATACACCAATGGTCTAAGATGGAGTATCTCACACTCGTTAGGAAAATAATTCCACACACCAATGGTCTAATATGGAGTATCTCACACTCGTTAGGAAAATAATCTCACACACCAATGGTCTAAGATGGAGTATCTCGCACTCATTAGGAAAATAATCCAACACACCAATGGTCTAAGATGGAGTATCTCACACTCGTTGAGAAAATAATTCCACACACCAATGGTCTAAGATGGAGTACCTCACACTCGTTAGGAAAATATTTCCACACACCAATGATCTAAGATTCAGTATCTCACACTCGTTAGGAAAATAATTCCACACACCAATGGTCTAATATAGAGTATCTCACACTCGTTAGGATAATAATCCCATACACCAATGGTCTAAGATGAAGTATCTCACACTCGTTTGGAAAATAATTCCACACACCAATGGTCTAAGATGGAGTATCTCACACTCGTTAGGAAAATAATTCCACACACCAATGGTCTAAGATGGAGTATCTCACACTCGTTAGGAAAATAATCTCACACACCAATGGTCTAAGATGGAGTATCTCACACTCGTTAGGAAAATAATTCCACACACCAATGGTCTAAGATGGAGTATCTCACACTCGTTAGGAAAATAATTCCACACACCAATGGTCTAAGATGGAGTATCTCACACTCGTTAGGAAAATAATCCCATACACCAATGGTCTAAGATGAAGTATTTCACACTCGTTAGGAAAATAATTCCACACACCAATGGTCTAAGATGGAGTATCTCACACTCGTTAGGAAAATAATCCTACACACAATGGTCTAAGATCGAGTATCTCACAATTGTTAGGAAAATAATCCCACACACCAATGGCCTAAGATGGAGTATCTCACACTCGTTAGGAAAATAATCCTACACACAATGGTCTAAGATCGAGTATCTCACACACCAATGGTCTAAGATGGAGTATCTCACTCTCGTTAGGAACATAATCCTACACACAATGGTCTAAGATCGAGTATCTCACAATTGTTAGGAAAATAATCCCACACACCAATGGCCTAAGATGGAGTATCTCACACTCGTTAGGAAAATAATCCTACACACAATGGTCTAAGATCGAGTATCTCACACTTGTTAGGAAAATAATCCCACACACCAATGGTCTAAGATGGAGTATCTCACACTCGTTAGGAAAATAATTCCACACACCAATGGTCTAATATGGAGTATCTCACACTCGTTAGGAAAAAAATTCCATACACCAATGGTCTAAGATGGAGTATCTCACACTCGTTAGGAAAATAATCTCACACACCAATGGTCTAAGATGAAGTATCTCGCACTCATTAGGAAAATAATCCCACACACCAATGGTCTAAGATGGAGTATCTCACACTCGTTGGGAAAATAATCCCACACACCAATGGTCTAAGATGGAGTATCTGACACTCGTTAGGAAAATAATCCCATACACCAATGGTCTGAGATGGAGTATCTCACACTCGTTAGGAAAATAATCCTACACACAATGGTCTAAGATCGAGTATCTCACAATTGTTAGGAAAATAATTCCACACACCAATGGTCTAAGATGGAGTATCTCACACTCGTTAGGAAAATAATCCTACACACAATGGTCTAAGATCGAGTATCTCACACTTGTTAGGAAAATAATCCCACACACCAATGGTCTAAGATGGAGTATCTCACACTCGTTAGGAAAATAATTCCACACACCAATGGTCTAATATGGAGTATCTCACACTCGTTAGGAAAATAATCTTACACACAATGGTCTAAGATCGAGTATCTCACACTTGTTAGGAAAATAATCCCATACACCAATGGTCTAAGATGGAGTATCTCACACTCGTTAGGAAAATAATTCCACACACCAATGGTCTAATATGGAGTATCTCACACTCGTTAGGAAAATAATCTCACACACCAATGGTCTAAGATGGAGTATCTCGCACTCATTAGGAAAATAATCCAACACACCAATGGTCTAAGATGGAGTATCTCACACTCGTTGAGAAAATAATTCCACACACCAATGGTCTAAGATGGAGTACCTCACACTCGTTAGGAAAATAATTCCACACACCAATGATCTAAGATTCAGTATCTCACACTCGTTAGGAAAATAATTCCACACACCAATGGTCTAATATGGAGTATCTCACACTCGTTAGGATAATAATCCCATACACCAATGGTCTAAGATGAAGTATCTCACACTCGTTTGGAAAATAATTCCACACACCAATGGTCTAAGATGGAGTATCTCACACTCGTTAGGAAAATAATTCCACACACCAATGGTCTAAGATTGAGTATCTCACACTCGTTAGGAAAATAATCTCACACACCAATGGTCTAAGATGGAGTATCTCACACTCGTTAGGAAAATAATTCCACACACCAATGGTCTAAGATGGAGTATCTCACACTCGTTAGGAAAATAATTCCACACACCAATGGTCTAAGATGGAGTATCTCACACTCGTTAGGAAAATAATCCCATACACCAATGGTCTAAGATGAAGTATTTCACACTCGTTAGGAAAATAATTCCACACACCAATGGTCTAAGATGGAGTATCTCACACTCGTTAGGAAAATAATCCTACACACAATGGTCTAAGATCGAGTATCTCACACTTGTTAGGAAAATAATCCCACAAACCAATGGTCTAAGATGGAGTATTTCACACTCGTTAGGAAAATAATCCTACACACAATGGTCTAAGATCGAGTATCTCACACTTGGTAGGAAAATAATCCCACACACCAATGGTCTAAGATGGAGTATCTCACACTCGTTAGGAAAATAATTCCACACACCAATGGTCTAATATGGAGTATCTCACACTCGTTAGGAAAATAATCCTACACACAATGGTCTAAGATCGAGTATCTCACACTTGTTAGGAAAATAATCCCACAAACCAATGGTCTAAGATGGAGTATCTCACACTCGTTAGGAAAATAATTCCACACACCAATGGTCTAATATGGAGTATCTCACACTTGTTAGGAAAATAATCCCACACACCAATGGTGTAAGATGGAGTATCTCACACTCGTCAGGAAAATAATTCCACACACCAATGATCTAATATGGAGTATCTCACACTCGTTAGGAAAATAATCCTACACACAATGGTCTAAGATGAAGTATCTCGCACTCATTAGGCAAATAATCCCATACACCAATGGTCTAAGATGGAGTATCTCACACTCGTTGGGAAAATAATCCCATACATCAATCGTCTAATATGGAGTATCTCACACTCGTTGAAAAAAAAAATCTCACACACCAATGGTCTAAGATGGAGTATCTCAAACTCGTTGAGAAAATAATTCCACACACCAATGGTCTAAGATGGAGTATCTCACACTCGTTAGGAAAATAATTCCACACACCAATGGTGTAATATGGAGTATCTCACACTCGTTAGGAAAATAATCCCATACACCAATGGTGTAAGATGAAGTATCTCACACTCGTTAGGAAAATAATCTCACACACCAATGGTCTAAGATGGAGTATCTCACACTCGTTAGGAAAATAATCCCGTACACCAATGGTCTAAGATGGAGTATCTCACACTTGTTAGGAAAATAATCCCATACACCAATGGTCTAAGATGGAGTATCTCACACACCAATGGTCTAAGATGGAGTATCTCACACTCGTTAGGAAAATAATCCTACACACAATGGTCTAAGATCGAGTATCTCACACTTGTTAGGAAAATAATCCCACACACCAATGGTCTAAGATGGAGTATCTCACACTCGTTAGGAAAATAATCCTACACACAATGGTCTAAGATCGAGTATCTCACACTTGTTAGGAAAATAATCCCACACACCAATGGTCTAAGATGGAGTATCTCACACTCGTTAGGAAAATAATTCCACACACCAATGGTCTAATATGGAGTATCTCACACTCGTTAGGAAAATAATCTTACACACAATGGTCTAAGATCGAGTATCTCACACTTGTTAGGAAAATAATCCCATACACAAATGGTCTAAGATGGAGTATCTCACACTCGTTAGGAAAATAATTCCACACACCAATGGTCTAATATGGAGTATCTCACACTCGTTAGGAAAATAATCTCACACACCAATGGTCTAAGATGGAGTATTTCGCACTCATTAGGAAAATAATCCCACACACCAATGGTCTAAGATGGAGTATCTCACACTCGTTGAGAAAATTATTCCACACACCAATGGTCTAAGATGGAGTATCTCACACTCGTTAGGAAAATAATTCCACACACCAATGGTCTAAGATTGAGTATCTCACACTCGTTAGGAAAATAATTCCACACACCAATGGTCTAATATGGAGTATCTCACACTCGTTAGGAAAATAATCCCATACACCAATGGTCTAAGATGAAGTATCTCACACTCGTTAGGAAAATAATTCCACACACCAATGGTCTAAGATGGAGTATCTCACACTCGTTAGGAAAATAATTCCACACACCAATGGTCTAAGATGGAGTATCTCACACTCGTTAGGAAAATAATCTCACACACCAATGGTCTAAGATGGAGTATCTCACACTCGTTAGGAAAATAATTCCACACACCAATGGTCTAAGATGGAGTATCTCACACTCGTTAGGAAAATAATTCCACACACCAATGGTCTAAGATGGAGTATCTCACACTCGTTAGGAAAATAATCCCATACACCAATGGTCTAAGATGAAGTATTTCACACTCGTTAGGAAAATAATTCCACACACCAATGGTCTAAGATGGAGTATCTCACACTCGTTAGGAAAATAATCCTACACACAATGGTCTAAGATCGAGTATCTCACACTTGTTAGGAAAATAATCCCACACACCAATGGTCTAAGATGGAGTATCTCACACTCGTTAGGAAAATAATCCCACACACCAATGGTCTAAGATGGAGTATCTCACACTCGTTGGGAAAATAATCCTACACACAATGGTCTAAGATGAAGTATCTCGCACTCTTTAGGAAAATAATCCCATACACCAATGGTCTAAGATGGAGTATCTCACACTCGTTGGGAAAATAATCCCATACACCAATGGTCTAAGATGGAGTATCTCACACTTGTTAGGAAAATAATCCCACACACCAATGGTCTAAGATGGAGTATCTCACACTTGTTAGGAAAATAATCCTACACACAATGGTCTAAGATGAAGTATCTCGCACTCTTTAGGAAAATAATCCCATACACCAATGGTCTAAGATGGAGTATCTCACACTCGTTGGGAAAATAATCCCATACACCAATGGTCTAAGATGGAGTATCTCACACTCGTTGAAAAAATAATCTCACACACCAATGGTCTAAGATGGAGTATCTCACACTCGTTAGGAAAATAATTCCACACACCAATGGTCTAATATGGAGTATCTCACACTCGTTAGGAAAAAAATTCCATACACCAATGGTCTAAGATGGAGTATCTCACACTCGTTAGGAAAATAATCTCACACACCAATGGTCTAAGATGAAGTATCTCGCACTCATTAGGAAAATAATCCCACACACCAATGGTCTAAGATGGAGTATCTCACACTCGTTAGGAAAATAATCCCGTACACCAATGGTCTAAGATGGAGTATCTCACACTTGTTAGGAAAATAATCCCATACACCAATGGTCTAAGATGGAGTATCTCACACACCAATGGTCTAAGATGGAGTATCTCTCTCTCGTTAGGAAAATAATCCTACACACAATGGTCTAAGATCGAGTATCTCACAATTGTTAGGAAAATAATCCCACACACCAATGGCCTAAGATGGAGTATCTCACACTCGTTAGGAAAATAATCCTACACACAATGGTCTAAGATCGAGTATCTCACACTTGTTAGGAAAATAATCCCACACACCAATGGTCTAAGATGGAGTATCTCACACTCGTTAGGAAAATAATTCCACACACCAATGGTCTAATATGGAGTATCTCACACTCGTTAGGAAAAAAATTCCATACACCAATGGTCTAAGATGGAGTATCTCACACTCGTTAGGAAAATAATCTCACACACCAATGGTCTAAGATGAAGTATCTCGCACTCATTAGGAAAATAATCCCACACACCAATGGTCTAAGATGGAGTATCTCACACTCGTTGGGAAAATAATCCCATACACCAATGGTCTAAGATGGAGTATCTCACACTCGTTAGGAAAATATTCCCATACACCAATGGTCTGAGATGGAGTATCTCACACTCGTTCGGAAAATAATCCTACACACAATGGTCTAAGATCGAGTATCTCACAATTGTTAGGAAAATAATTCCACACACCAATGGTCTAAGATGGAGTATCTCACACTCGTTAGGAAAATAATCCTACACACAATGGTCTAAGATCGAGTATCTCACACTTGTTAGGAAAATAATCCCACACACCAATGGTCTAAGATGGAGTATCTCACACTCGTTAGGAAAATAATTCCACACACCAATGGTCTAAGATCGAGTATCTCACACTTGTTAGGAAAATAATCCCATACACCAATGGTCTAAGATGGAGTATCTCACACTCGTTAGGAAAATAATTCCACACACCAATGGTCTAATATGGAGTATCTCACACTCGTTAGGAAAATAATCTCACACACCAATGGTCTAAGATGGAGTATCTCGCACTCATTAGGAAAATAATCCAACACACCAATGGTCTAAGATGGAGTATCTCACACTCGTTGAGAAAATAATTCCACACACCAATGGTCTAAGATGGAGTACCTCACACTCGTTAGGAAAATAATTCCACACACCAATGATCTAAGATTCAGTATCTCACACTCGTTAGGAAAATAATTCCACACACCAATGGTCTAATATGGAGTATCTCACACTCGTTAGGATAATAATCCCATACACCAATGGTCTAAGATGAAGTATCTCACACTCGTTTGGAAAATAATTCCACACACCAATGGTCTAAGATGGAGTATCTCACACTCGTTAGGAAAATAATTCCACACACCAATGGTCTAAGATGGAGTATCTCACACTCGTTAGGAAAATAATCTCACACACCAATGGTCTAAGATGGAGTATCTCACACTCGTTAGGAAAATAATTCCACACACCAATGGTCTAAGATGGAGTATCTCACACTCGTTAGGAAAATAATCCCATACACCAATGGTCTAAGATGAAGTATTTCACACTCGTTAGGAAAATAATTCCACACACCAATGGTCTAAGATGGAGTATCTCACACTCGTTAGGAAAATAATCCTACACACAATGGTCTAAGATCGAGTATCTCACAATTGTTAGGAAAATAATCCCACACACCAATGGCCTAAGATGGAGTATCTCACACTCGTTAGGAAAATAATCCTACACACAATGGTCTAAGATCGAGTATCTCACACACCAATGGTCTAAGATGGAGTATCTCACTCTCGTTAGGAAAATAATCCTACACACAATGGTCTAAGATCGAGTATCTCACAATTGTTAGGAAAATAATCCCACACACCAATGGCCTAAGATGGAGTATCTCACACTCGTTAGGAAAATAATCCTACACACAATGGTCTAAGATCGAGTATCTCACACTTGTTAGGAAAATAATCCCACACACCAATGGTCTAAGATGGAGTATCTCACACTCGTTAGGAAAATAATTCCACACACCAATGGTCTAATATGGAGTATCTCACACTCGTTAGGAAAAAAATTTCATACACCAATGGTCTAAGATGGAGTATCTCACACTCGTTAGGAAAATAATCTCACACACCAATGGTCTAAGATGAAGTATCTCGCACTCATTAGGAAAATAATCCCACACACCAATGGTCTAAGATGGAGTATCTCACACTCGTTGGGAAAATAATCCCACACACCAATGGTCTAAGATGGAGTATCTCACACTCGTTAGGAAAATAATCCCATACACCAATGGTCTGAGATGGAGTATCTCACACTCGTTAGGAAAATAATCCTACACACAATGGTCTAAGATCGAGTATCTCACAATTGTTAGGAAAATAATTCCACACACCAATGGTCTAAGATGGAGTATCTCACACTCGTTAGGAAAATAATCCTACACACAATGGTCTAAGATCGAGTATCTCACACTTGTTAGGAAAATAATCCCACACACCAATGGTCTAAGATGGAGTATCTCACACTCGTTAGGAAAATAATTCCACACACCAATGGTCTAATATGGAGTATCTCACACTCGTTAGGAAAATAATCTTACACACAATGGTCTAAGATCGAGTATCTCACACTTGTTAGGAAAATAATCCCATACACCAATGGTCTAAGATGGAGTATCTCACACTCGTTAGGAAAATAATTCCACACACCAATGGTCTAATATGGAGTATCTCACACTCGTTAGGAAAATAATCTCACACACCAATGGTCTAAGATGGAGTATCTCGCACTCATTAGGAAAATAATCCAACACACCAATGGTCTAAGATGGAGTATCTCACACTCGTTGAGAAAATAATTCCACACACCAATGGTCTAAGATGGAGTACCTCACACTCGTTAGGAAAATAATTCCACACACCAATGATCTAAGATTCATTATCTCACACTCGTTAGGAAAATAATTCCACACACCAATGGTCTAATATGGAGTATCTCACACTCGTTAGGATAATAATCCCATACACCAATGGTCTAAGATGAAGTATCTCACACTCGTTTGGAAAATAATTCCACACACCAATGGTCTAAGATGGAGTATCTCACACTCGTTAGGAAAATAATTCCACACACCAATGGTCTAAGATGGAGTATCTCACACTCGTTAGGAAAATAATCTCACACACCAATGGTCTAAGATGGAGTATCTCACACTCGTTAGGAAAATAATTCCACACACCAATGGTCTAAGATGGAGTATCTCACACTCGTTAGGAAAATAATTCCACACACCAATGGTCTAAGATGGAGTATCTCACACTCGTTAGGAAAATAATCCCATACACCAATGGTCTAAGATGAAGTATTTCACACTCGTTAGGAAAATAATTCCACACACCAATGGTCTAAGATGGAGTATCTCACACTCGTTAGGAAAATAATCCTACACACAATGGTCTAAGATCGAGTATCTCACACTTGTTAGGAAAATAATCCCACAAACCAATGGTCTAAGATGGAGTATTTCACACTCGTTAGGAAAATAATCCTACACACAATGGTCTAAGATCGAGTATCTCACACTTGGTAGGAAAATAATCCCACACACCAATGGTCTAAGATGGAGTATCTCACACTCGTTAGGAAAATAATTCCACACACCAATGGTCTAATATGGAGTATCTCACACTCGTTAGGAAAATAATCCTACACACAATGGTCTAAGATCGAGTATCTCACACTTGTTAGGAAAATAATCCCACAAACCAATGGTCTAAGATGGAGTATCTCACACTCGTTAGGAAAATAATTCCACACACCAATGGTCTAATATGGAGTATCTCACACTTGTTAGGAAAATAATCCCACACACCAATGGTGTAAGATGGAGTATCTCACACTCGTCAGGAAAATAATTCCACACACCAATGATCTAATATGGAGTATCTCACACTCGTTAGGAAAATAATCCTACACACAATGGTCTAAGATGAAGTATCTCGCACTCATTAGGCAAATAATCCCATACACCAATGGTCTAAGATGGAGTATCTCACACTCGTTGGGAAAATAATCCCATACATCAATCGTCTAATATGGAGTATCTCACACTCGTTGAAAAAAAAAATCTCACACACCAATGGTCTAAGATGGAGTATCTCAAACTCGTTGAGAAAATAATTCCACACACCAATGGTCTAAGATGGAGTATCTCACACTCGTTAGGAAAATAATTCCACACACTAATGGTCTAAGATGGAGTATCTCACACTCGTTAGGAAAATAATTCCACACACCAATGGTGTAATATGGAGTATCTCACACTCGTTAGGAAAATAATCCCATACACCAATGGTGTAAGATGAAGTATCTCACACTCGTTAGGAAAATAATCTCACACACCAATGGTCTAAGATGGAGTATCTCACACTCGTTAGGAAAATAATCCCGTACACCAATGGTCTAAGATGGAGTATCTCACACTTGTTAGGAAAATAATCCCATACACCAATGGTCTAAGATGGAGTATCTCACACACCAATGGTCTAAGATGGAGTATCTCACACTCGTTAGGAAAATAATCCTACACACAATGGTCTAAGATCGAGTATCTCACACTTGTTAGGAAAATAATCCCACACACCAATGGTCTAAGATGGAGTATCTCACACTCGTTAGGAAAATAATCCTACACACAATGGTCTAAGATCGAGTATCTCACACTTGTTAGGAAAATAATCCCACACACCAATGGTCTAAGATGGAGTATCTCACACTCGTTAGGAAAATAATTCCACACACCAATGGTCTAATATGGAGTATCTCACACTCGTTAGGAAAATAATCTTACACACAATGGTCTAAGATCGAGTATCTCACACTTGTTAGGAAAATAATCCCATACACCAATGGTCTAAGATGGAGTATCTCACACTCGTTAGGAAAATAATTCCACACACCAATGGTCTAATATGGAGTATCTCACACTCGTTAGGAAAATAATCTCACACACCAATGGTCTAAGATGGAGTATCTCGCACTCATTAGGAAAATAATCCCACACACCAATGGTCTAAGATGGAGTATCTCACACTCGTTGAGAAAATAATTCCACACACCAATGGTCTAAGATGGAGTATCTCACACTCGTTAGGAAAATATTCCCATACACCAATGGTCTGAGATGGAGTATCTCACACTCGTTCGGAAAATAATCCTACACACAATGGTCTAAGATCGAGTATCTCACAATTGTTAGGAAAATAATTCCACACACCAATGGTCTAAGATGGAGTATCTCACACTCGTTAGGAAAATAATCCTACACACAATGGTCTAAGATCGAGTATCTCACACTTGTTAGGAAAATAATCCCACACACCAATGGTCTAAGATGGAGTATCTCACACTCGTTAGGAAAATAATTCCACACACCAATGGTCTAAGATCGAGTATCTCACACTTGTTAGGAAAATAATCCCATACACCAATGGTCTAAGATGGAGTATCTCACACTCGTTAGGAAAATAATTCCACACACCAATGGTCTAATATGGAGTATCTCACACTCGTTAGGAAAATAATCTCACACACCAATGGTCTAAGATGGAGTATCTCGCACTCATTAGGAAAATAATCCAACACACCAATGGTCTAAGATGGAGTATCTCACACTCGTTGAGAAAATAATTCCACACACCAATGGTCTAAGATGGAGTACCTCACACTCGTTAGGAAAATAATTCCACACACCAATGATCTAAGATTCAGTATCTCACACTCGTTAGGAAAATAATTCCACACACCAATGGTCTAATATGGAGTATCTCACACTCGTTAGGATAATAATCCCATACACCAATGGTCTAAGATGAAGTATCTCACACTCGTTTGGAAAATAATTCCACACACCAATGGTCTAAGATGGAGTATCTCACACTCGTTAGGAAAATAATTCCACACACCAATGGTCTAAGATGGAGTATCTCACACTCGTTAGGAAAATAATTCCACACACCAATGGTCTAAGATTGAGTATCTCACACTCGTTAGGAAAATAATTCCACACACCAATGGTCTAATATGGAGTATCTCACACTCGTTAGGAAAATAATCCCATACACCAATGGTCTAAGATGAAGTATCTCACACTCGTTAGGAAAATAATTCCACACACCAATGGTCTAAGATGGAGTATCTCACACTCGTTAGGAAAATAATTCCACACACCAATGGTCTAAGATGGAGTATCTCACACTCGTTAGGAAAATAATCTCACACACCAATGGTCTAAGATGGAGTATCTCACACTCGTTAGGAAAATAATTCCACACACCAATGGTCTAAGATGGAGTATCTCACACTCGTTAGGAAAATAATTCCACACACCAATGGTCTAAGATGGAGTATCTCACACTCGTTAGGAAAATAATCCCATACACCAATGGTCTAAGATGAAGTATTTCACACTCGTTAGGAAAATAATTCCACACACCAATGGTCTAAGATGGAGTATCTCACACTCGTTAGGAAAATAATCCTACACACAATGGTCTAAGATCGAGTATCTCACACTTGTTAGGAAAATAATCCCACACACCAATGGTCTAAGATGGAGTATCTCACACTCGTTAGGAAAATAATTCCACACACCAATGGTCTAATATGGAGTATCTCACACTTGTTAGGAAAATAATCCCACACACCAATGGTCTAAGATGGAGTATCTCACACTCGTTGGGAAAATAATCCTACACACAATGGTCTAAGATGAAGTATCTCGCACTCTTTAGGAAAATAATCCCATACACCAATGGTCTAAGATGGAGTATCTCACACTCGTTGGGAAAATAATCCCATACACCAATGGTCTAAGATGGAGTATCTCACACTTGTTAGGAAAATAATCCCACACACCAATGGTCTAAGATGGAGTATCTCGCACTCTTTAGGAAAATAATCCCATACACCAATGGTCTAAGATGGAGTATCTCACACTCGTTGGGAAAATAATCCTACACACAATGGTCTAAGATGAAGTATCTCGCACTCTTTAGGAAAATAATCCCATACACCAATGGTCTAAGATGGAGTATCTCACACTTGTTAGGAAAATAATCCTACACACAATGGTCTAAGATGAAGTATCTCGCACTCTTTAGGAAAATAATCCCATACACCAATGGTCTAAGATGGAGTATCTCACACTCGTTGGGAAAATAATCCCATACACCAATGGTCTAAGATGGAGTATCTCACACTCGTTGAAAAAATAATCTCACACACCAATGGTCTAAGATGGAGTATCTCACACTCGTTGAGAAAATAATTCCGCACACCAATGGTCTAAGATGGAGTATCTCACACTTGTTAGGAAAATAATTCCACACACCAATGGTCTAATATGGAGTATCTCACACTCGTTAGGAAAATAATCCCATACACCAATGGTCTAAGATGAAGTATCTCACACTCGTTAGGAAAATAATCTCACACACCAATGGTCTAAGATGGAGTATCTCACACTCGTTAGGAAAATAATCCCATACACCAATGGTCTAAGATGGAGTATCTCACACTTGTTAGGAAAATAATCCCATACACCAATGGTCTAAGATGGAGTATCTCACACACCAATGGTCTAAGATGGAGTATCTCACACTCGTTAGGAAAATAATCCTACACACAATGGTCTAAGATCGAGTATCTCACACTTGTTAGGAAAATAATCCCACAAACCAATGGTCTAAGATGGAGTATTTCACACTCGTTAGGAAAATAATCCTACACACAATGGTCTAAGATCGAGTATCTCACACTTGTTAGGAAAATAATCCCACAAACCAATGGTCTAAGATGGAGTATCTCACACTCGTTAGGAAAATAATTCCACACACCAATGGTCTAATATGGAGTATCTCACACTCGTTAGGAAAATAATCCCATACACCAATGGTCTAAGATGAAGTATTTCACACTCGTTAGGAAAATAATTCCACACACCAATGGTCTAAGATGGAGTATCTCACACTCGTTAGGAAAATAATCCTACACACAATGGTCTAAGATCGAGTATCTCACACTTGTTAGGAAAATAATCCCACACACCAATGGTCTAAGATGGAGTATCTCACACTCGTTAGGAAAATAATTCCACACACCAATGGTCTAATATGGAGTATCTCACACTCGTCAGGAAAATAATTCCACACACCAATGGTCTAATATGGAGTATCTCACACTCGTTATAAAAATAATCCTACACACAATGGTCTAAGATGAAGTATCTCGCACTCTTTAGGAAAATAATCCCATACACCAATGGTCTAAGATGGAGTATCTCACACTCGTTGGGAAAATAATCCCATACACCAATGGTCTAAGATGGAGTATCTCACACTCGTTGAAAAAATAATCTCACACACCAATGGTCTAAGATGGAGTATCTCACACTCGTTGAGAAAATAATTCCACACACCAATGGTCTAATATGGAGTATCTCACACTTGTTAGGAAAATAATCCCACACACCAATGGTCTAA
This sequence comes from Glandiceps talaboti, assembly GCF_964340395.1. Lineage (NCBI taxonomy): Eukaryota > Metazoa > Hemichordata > Enteropneusta > Spengelidae > Glandiceps > Glandiceps talaboti. Next base: position 236,239 of record NW_027554290.1, read on the forward strand.
GATGGAGTATCTCACACTCGTTGGGAAAATAATCCTACACACAATGGTCTAAGATGAAGTATCTCGCACTCTTTAGGAAAATAATCCCATACACCAATGGTCTAAGATGGAGTATCTCACACTCGTTGGGAAAATAATCCCATACACCAATGGTCTAAGATGGAGTATCTCACACTTGTTAGGAAAATAATCCCACACACCAATGGTCTAAGATGGAGTATCTCACACTTGTTAGGAAAATAATCCTTTTCACAATGGTCTAAGATGAAGTATCTCGCACTCTTTAGGAAAATAATCCCATACACCAATGGTCTAAGATGGAGTATCTCACACACCAATGGTCTAAGATGGAGTATCTCACACTCGTTAGGAAAATAATCCTACACACAATGGTCTAAGATCGAGTATCTCACACTTGTTAGGAAAATAATCCCACAAACCAATGGTCTAAGATGGAGTATTTCACACTCGTTAGGAAAATAATCCTACACACAATGGTCTAAGATCGAGTATCTCACACTTGTTAGGAAAATAATCCCACAAACCAATGGTCTAAGATGGAGTATCTCACACTCGTTAGGAAAATAATTCCACACACCAATGGTCTAATATGGAGTATCTCACACTCGTTAGGAAAATAATCCCATACACCAATGGTCTAAGATGAAGTATTTCACACTCGTTAGGAAAATAATTCCACACACCAATGGTCTAAGATGGAGTATCTCACACTCGTTAGGAAAATAATCCTACACACAATGGTCTAAGATCGAGTATCTCACACTTGTTAGGAAAATAATCCCACACACCAATGGTCTAAGATGGAGTATCTCACACTCGTTAGGAAAATAATTCCACACACCAATGGTCTAATATGGAGTATCTCACACTCGTCAGGAAAATAATTCCACACACCAATGGTCTAATATGGAGTATCTCACACTCGTTAGGAAAATAATCCTACACACAATGGTCTAAGATGAAGTATCTCGCACTCTTTAGGAAAATAATCCCATACACCAATGGTCTAAGATGGAGTATCTCACACTCGTTGGGAAAATAATCCCATACACCAATGGTCTAAGATGGAGTATCTCACACTCGTTGAAAAAATAATCTCACACACCAATGGTCTAAGATGGAGTATCTCACACTCGTTGAGAAAATAATTCCACACACCAATGGTCTAATATGGAGTATCTCACACTTGTTAGGAAAATAATCCCACACACCAATGGTCTAAGATGGAGTATCTCACACTCGTTGGGAAAATAATCCTACACACAATGGTCTAAGATGAAGTATCTCGCACTCTTTAGGAAAATAATCCCATACACCAATGGTCTAAGATGGAGTATCTCACACTCGTTGGGAAAATAATCCCACACACCAATGGTCTAAGATGGAGTATCTCACACTTGTTAGGAAAATAATCCCACACACCAATGGTCTAAGATGGAGTATCTCACACTTGTTAGGAAAATAATCCTTTTCACAATGGTCTAAGATGAAGTATCTCGCACTCTTTAGGAAAATAATCCCATACACCAATGGTCTAAGATGGAGTATCTCACACTCGTTGGGAAAATAATTCCACACACCAATGGTCTAAGATGGAGTATCTCACACTCGTTAGGAAAATAATTCCACACACCAATGGTCTAAGATTCAGTATCTCACACTCGTTAGGAAAATAATTCCACACACCAATGGTCTAATATGGAGTATCTCACACTCGTTAGGATAATAATCCCATACACCAATGGTCTAAGATGAAGTATCTCACACTCGTTTGGAAAATAATTCCACACACCAATGGTCTAAGATGGAGTATCTCACACTCGTTAGGAAAATAATTCCACACACCAATGGTCTAAGATGGAGTATCTCACACTCGTTAGGAAAATAATCTCACACACCAATGGTCTAAGATGGAGTATCTCACACTCGTTAGGAAAATAATTCCACACACCAATGGTCTAAGATGGAGTATCTCACACTCGTTAGGAAAATAATTCCACACACCAATGGTCTAAGATGGAGTATCTCACACTCGTTAGGAAAATAATCCCATACACCAATGGTCTAAGATGAAGTATTTCACACTCGTTAGGAAAATAATTCCACACACCAATGGTCTAAGATGGAGTATCTCACACTCGTTAGGAAAATAATCCTACACACAATGGTCTAAGATCGAGTATCTCACACTTGTTAGGAAAATAATCCCACAAACCAATGGTCTAAGATGGAGTATTTCACACTCGTTAGGAAAATAATCCTACACACAATGGTCTAAGATCGAGTATCTCACACTTGGTAGGAAAATAATCCCACACACCAATGGTCTAAGATGGAGTATCTCACACTCGTTAGGAAAATAATTCCACACACCAATGGTCTAATATGGAGTATCTCACACTCGTTAGGAAAATAATCCTACACACAATGGTCTAAGATCGAGTATCTCACACTTGTTAGGAAAATAATCCCACAAACCAATGGTCTAAGATGGAGTATCTCACACTCGTTAGGAAAATAATTCCACACACCAATGGTCTAATATGGAGTATCTCACACTTGTTAGGAAAATAATCCCACACACCAATGGTGTAAGATGGAGTATCTCACACTCGTCAGGAAAATAATTCCACACACCAATGATCTAATATAGAGTATCTCACACTCGTTAGGAAAATAATCCTACACACAATGGTCTAAGATGAAGTATCTCGCACTCATTAGGCAAATAATCCCATACACCAATGGTCTAAGATGGAGTATCTCACACTCGTTGGGAAAATAATCCCATACATCAATCGTCTAATATGGAGTATCTCACACTCGTTGAAAAAAAAAATCTCACACACCAATGGTCTAAGATGGAGTATCTCAAACTCGTTGAGAAAATAATTCCACACACCAATGGTCTAAGATGGAGTATCTCACAATCGTTAGGAAAATAATTCCACACACTAATGGTCTAAGATGGAGTATCTCACACTCGTTAGGAAAATAATTCCACACACCAATGGTGTAATATGGAGTATCTCACACTCGTTAGGAAAATAATCCCATACACCAATGGTGTAAGATGAAGTATCTCACACTCGTTAGGAAAATAATCTCACACACCAATGGTCTAAGATGGAGTATCTCACACTCGTTAGGAAAATAATCCCGTACACCAATGGTCTAAGATGGAGTATCTCACACTTGTTAGGAAAATAATCCCATACACCAATGGTCTAAGATGGAGTATCTCACACACCAATGGTCTAAGATGGAGTATCTCACACTCGTTAGGAAAATAATCCTACACACAATGGTCTAAGATCGAGTATCTCACACTTGTTAGGAAAATAATCCCACACACCAATGGTCTAAGATGGAGTATCTCACACTCGTTAGGAAAATAATCCTACACACAATGGTCTAAGATCGAGTATCTCACACTTGTTAGGAAAATAATCCCACACACCAATGGTCTAAGATGGAGTATCTCACACTCGTTAGGAAAATAATTCCACACACCAATGGTCTAATATGGAGTATCTCACACTCGTTAGGAAAATAATTCCACACACCAATGGTCTAATATGGAGTATCTCACACTCGTTAGGAAAATAATCCCATACACCAATGGTCTAAGATGAAGTATCTCACACTCGTTAGGAAAATAATTCCACACACCAATGGTCTAAGATGGAGTATCTCACACTCGTTAGGAAAATAATTCCACACACCAATGGTCTAAGATGGAGTATCTCACACTCGTTAGGAAAATAATCTCACACACCAATGGTCTAAGATGGAGTATCTCACACTCGTTAGGAAAATAATTCCACACACCAATGGTCTAAGATGGAGTATCTCACACTCGTTAGGAAAATAATTCCACACACCAATGGTCTAAGATGGAGTATCTCACACTCGTTAGGAAAATAATCCCATACACCAATGGTCTAAGATGAAGTATTTCACACTCGTTAGGAAAATAATTCCACACACCAATGGTCTAAGATGGAGTATCTCACACTCGTTAGGAAAATAATCCTACACACAATGGTCTAAGATCGAGTATCTCACACTTGTTAGGAAAATAATCCCACACACCAATGGTCTAAGATGGAGTATCTCACACTCGTTAGGAAAATAATTCCACACACCAATGGTCTAATATGGAGTATCTCACACTTGTTAGGAAAATAATCCCACACACCAATGGTCTAAGATGGAGTATCTCACACTCGTTAGGAAAATAATTCCACACACCAATGGTCTAAGATGGAGTATCTCACACTCGTTAGGAAAATAATCCCATACACCAATGGTCTAAGATGAAGTATTTCACACCCGTTAGGAAAATAATTCCACACACCAATGGTCTAAGATGGAGTATCTCACACTCGTTAGGAAAATAATCCTACACACAATGGTCTAAGATCGAGTATCTCACACTTGTTAGGAAAATAATCCCACACACCAATGGTCTAAGATGGAGTATCTCACACTCGTTAGGAAAATAATTCCACACACCAATGGTCTAATATGGAGTATCTCACACTCGTTGGGAAAATAATCCCATACACCAATGGTCTAAGATGGAGTATCTCACACTTGTTAGGAAAATAATCCCACACACCAATGGTCTAAGATGGAGTATCTCACACTTGTTAGGAAAATAATCCTACACACAATGGTCTAAGATGAAGTATCTCGCACTCTTTAGGAAAATAATCCCATACACCAATGGTCTAAGATGGAGTATCTCACACTCGTTGGGAAAATAATCCCATACACCAATGGTCTAAGATGGAGTATCTCACACTCGTTGAAAAAATAATCTCACACACCAATGGTCTAAGATGGAGTATCTCACACTCGTTGAGAAAATAATTCCGCACACCAATGGTCTAAGATGGAGTATCTCACACTTGTTAGGAAAATAATTCCACACACCAATGGTCTAATATGGAGTATCTCAAACTCGTTAGGAAAATAATCCCATACACCAATGGTCTAAGATGAAGTATCTCACACTCGTTAGGAAAATAATCTCACACACCAATGGTCTAAGATGGAGTATCTCACACTCGTTAGGAAAATAATCCCATACACCAATGGTCTAAGATGGAGTATCTCACACTTGTTAGGAAAATAATCCCATACACCAATGGTCTAAGATGGAGTATCTCACACACCAATGGTCTAAGATGGAGTATCTCACACTCGTTAGGAAAATAATCCTACACACAATGGTCTAAGATCGAGTATCTCACACTTGTTAGGAAAATAATCCCACAAACCAATGGTCTAAGATGGAGTATTTCACACTCGTTAGGAAAATAATCCTACACACAATGGTCTAAGATCGAGTATCTCACACTTGGTAGGAAAATAATCCCACACACCAATGGTCTAAGATGGAGTATCTCACACTCGTTAGGAAAATAATTCCACACACCAATGGTCTAATATGGAGTATCTCACACTCCACTCGTTAGGAAAATAATTCCACACACCAATGGTCTAATATGGAGTATCTCACACTCGTTAGGAAAATAATCCCATACACCAATGGTCTAAGATGAAGTATTTCACACTCGTTAGGAAAATAATTCCACACACCAATGGTCTAAGATGGAGTATCTCACACTCGTTAGGAAAATAATCCTACACACAATGGTCTAAGATCGAGTATCTCACACTCGTTAGGAAAATAATTCCACACACCAATGGTCTAATATGGAGTATCTCACACTTGTTAGGAAAATAATTCCACACACCAATGGTCTAATATGGAGTATCTCACACTCGTCAGGAAAATAATTCCACACACCAATGGTCTAATATGGAGTATCTCACACTCGTTAGGAAAATAATCCTACACACAATGGTCTAAGATGAAGTATCTCGCACTCTTTAGGAAAATAATCCCATACACCAATGGTCTAAGATGGAGTATCTCACACTCGTTGGGAAAATAATCCCATACACCAATGGTCTAAGATGGAGTATCTCACACTCGTTGAAAAAATAATCTCACACACCAATGGTCTAAGATGGAGTATCTCACACTCGTTGAGAAAATAATTCCACACACCAATGGTCTAATATGGAGTATCTCACACTTGTTAGGAAAATAATCCCACACACCAATGGTCTAAGATGGAGTATCTCACACTCGTTGGGAAAATAATCCTACACACAATGGTCTAAGATGAAGTATCTCGCACTCTTTAGGAAAATAATCCCATACACCAATGGTCTAAGATGGAGTATCTCACACTCGTTGGGAAAATAATCCCATACACCAATGGTCTAAGATGGAGTATCTCACACTTGTTAGGAAAATAATCCCACACACCAATGGTCTAAGATGGAGTATCTCACACTTGTTAGGAAAATAATCCTTTTCACAATGGTCTAAGATGAAGTATCTCGCACTCTTTAGGAAAATAATCCCATACACCAATGGTCTAAGATGGAGTATCTCACACACCAATGGTCTAAGATGGAGTATCTCACACTCGTTAGGAAAATAATCCTACACACAATGGTCTAAGATCGAGTATCTCACACTTGTTAGGAAAATAATCCCACAAACCAATGGTCTAAGATGGAGTATTTCACACTCGTTAGGAAAATAATCCTACACACAATGGTCTAAGATCGAGTATCTCACACTTGTTAGGAAAATAATCCCACAAACCAATGGTCTAAGATGGAGTATCTCACACTCGTTAGGAAAATAATTCCACACACCAATGGTCTAATATGGAGTATCTCACACTCGTTAGGAAAATAATCCCATACACCAATGGTCTAAGATGAAGTATTTCACACTCGTTAGGAAAATAATTCCACACACCAATGGTCTAAGATGGAGTATCTCACACTCGTTAGGAAAATAATCCTACACACAATGGTCTAAGATCGAGTATCTCACACTTGTTAGGAAAATAATCCCACACACCAATGGTCTAAGATGGAGTATCTCACACTCGTTAGGAAAATAATTCCACACACCAATGGTCTAATATGGAGTATCTCACACTCGTCAGGAAAATAATTCCACACACCAATGGTCTAATATGGAGTATCTCACACTCGTTAGGAAAATAATCCTACACACAATGGTCTAAGATGAAGTATCTCGCACTCTTTAGGAAAATAATCCCATACACCAATGGTCTAAGATGGAGTATCTCACACTCGTTGGGAAAATAATCCCATACACCAATGGTCTAAGATGGAGTATCTCACACTCGTTGAAAAAATAATCTCACACACCAATGGTCTAAGATGGAGTATCTCACACTAGTTGAGAAAATAATTCCACACACCAATGGTCTAATATGGAGTATCTCACACTTGTTAGGAAAATAATCCCACACACCAATGGTCTAAGATGGAGTATCTCACACTCGTTGGGAAAATAATCCTACACACAATGGTCTAAGATGAAGTATCTCGCACTCTTTAGGAAAATAATCCCATACACCAATGGTCTAAGATGGAGTATCTCACACTCGTTGGGAAAATAATCCCATACACCAATGGTCTAAGATGGAGTATCTCACACTTGTTAGGAAAATAATCCCACACACCAATGGTCTAAGATGGAGTATCTCACACTTGTTAGGAAAATAATCCTTTTCACAATGGTCTAAGATGAAGTATCTCGCACTCTTTAGGAAAATAATCCCATACACCAATGGTCTAAGATGGAGTATCTCACACTCGTTGGGAAAATAATTCCACACACCAATGGTCTAAGATGGAGTATCTCACACTCGTTAGGAAAATAATTCCACACACCAATGGTCTAAGATTCAGTATCTCACACTCGTTAGGAAAATAATTCCACACACCAATGGTCTAATATGGAGTATCTCACACTCGTTAGGATAATAATCCCATACACCAATGGTCTAAGATGAAGTATCTCACACTCGTTTGGAAAATAATTCCACACACCAATGGTCTAAGATGGAGTATCTCACACTCGTTAGGAAAATAATTCCACACACCAATGGTCTAAGATGGAGTATCTCACACTCGTTAGGAAAATAATCTCACACACCAATGGTCTAAGATGGAGTATCTCACACTCGTTAGGAAAATAATTCCACACACCAATGGTCTAAGATGGAGTATCTCACACTCGTTAGGAAAATAATTCCACACACCAATGGTCTAAGATGGAGTATCTCACACTCGTTAGGAAAATAATCCCATACACCAATGGTCTAAGATGAAGTATTTCACACTCGTTAGGAAAATAATTCCACACACCAATGGTCTAATATGGAGTATCTCACACTCGTTAGGAAAATAATCCTACACACAATGGTCTAAGATCGAGTATCTCACACTTGTTAGGAAAATAATCCCACAAACCAATGGTCTAAGATGGAGTATCTCACACTCGTTAGGAAAATAATTCCACACACCAATGGTCTAATATGGAGTATCTCACACTTGTTAGGAAAATAATCCCACACACCAATGGTGTAAGATGGAGTATCTCACACTCGTCAGGAAAATAATTCCACACACCAATGATCTAATATAGAGTATCTCACACTCGTTAGGAAAATAATCCTACACACAATGGTCTAAGATGAAGTATCTCGCACTCATTAGGCAAATAATCCCATACACCAATGGTCTAAGATGGAGTATCTCACACTCGTTGGGAAAATAATCCCATACATCAATCGTCTAATATGGAGTATCTCACACTCGTTGAAAAAAAAAATCTCACACACCAATGGTCTAAGATGGAGTATCTCAAACTCGTTGAGAAAATAATTCCACACACCAATGGTCTAAGATGGAGTATCTCACACTCGTTAGGAAAATAATTCCACACACTAATGGTCTAAGATGGAGTATCTCACACTCGTTAGGAAAATAATTCCACACACCAATGGTGTAATATGGAGTATCTCACACTCGTTAGGAAAATAATCCCATACACCAATGGTGTAAGATGAAGTATCTCACACTCGTTAGGAAAATAATCTCACACACCAATGGTCTAAGATGGAGTATCTCACACTCGTTAGGAAAATAATCCCGTACACCAATGGTCTAAGATGGAGTATCTCACACTTGTTAGGAAAATAATCCCATACACCAATGGTCTAAGATGGAGTATCTCACACACCAATGGTCTAAGATGGAGTATCTCACACTCGTTAGGAAAATAATCCTACACACAATGGTCTAAGATCGAGTATCTCACACTTGTTAGGAAAATAATCCCACACACCAATGGTCTAAGATGGAGTATCTCACACTCGTTAGGAAAATAATCCTACACACAATGGTCTAAGATCGAGTATCTCACACTTGTTAGGAAAATAATCCCACACACCAATGGTCTAAGATGGAGTATCTCACACTCGTTAGGAAAATAATTCCACACACCAATGGTCTAATATGGAGTATCTCACACTCGTTAGGAAAATAATTCCACACACCAATGGTCTAATATGGAGTATCTCACACTCGTTAGGAAAATAATCCCATACACCAATGGTCTAAGATGAAGTATCTCACACTCGTTAGGAAAATAATTCCACACACCAATGGTCTAAGATGGAGTATCTCACACTCGTTAGGAAAATAATTCCACACACCAATGGTCTAAGATGGAGTATCTCACACTCGTTAGGAAAATAATCTCACACACCAATGGTCTAAGATGGAGTATCTCACACTCGTTAGGAAAATAATTCCACACACCAATGGTCTAAGATGGAGTATCTCACACTCGTTAGGAAAATAATTCCACACACCAATGGTCTAAGATGGAGTATCTCACACTCGTTAGGAAAATAATCCCATACACCAATGGTCTAAGATGAAGTATTTCACACTCGTTAGGAAAATAATTCCACACACCAATGGTCTAAGATGGAGTATCTCACACTCGTTAGGAAAATAATCCTACACACAATGGTCTAAGATCGAGTATCTCACACTTGTTAGGAAAATAATCCCACACACCAATGGTCTAAGATGGAGTATCTCACACTCGTTAGGAAAATAATTCCACACACCAATGGTCTAATATGGAGTATCTCACACTTGTTAGGAAAATAATCCCACACACCAATGGTCTAAGATGGAGTATCTCACACTCGTTAGGAAAATAATTCCACACACCAATGGTCTAAGATGGAGTATCTCACACTCGTTAGGAAAATAATCCCACACACCAATGGTCTAAGATGAAGTATTTCACACTCGTTAGGAAAATAATTCCACACACCAATGGTCTAAGATGGAGTATCTCACACTCGTTAGGAAAATAATCCTACACACAATGGTCTAAGATCGAGTATCTCACACTTGTTAGGAAAATAATCCCACACACCAATGGTCTAAGATGGAGTATCTCACACTCGTTAGGAAAATAATTCCACACACCAATGGTCTAATATGGAGTATCTCACACTCGTTGGGAAAATAATCCCATACACCAATGGTCTAAGATGGAGTATCTCACACTTGTTAGGAAAATAATCCCACACACCAATGGTCTAAGATGGAGTATCTCACACTTGTTAGGAAAATAATCCTACACACAATGGTCTAAGATGAAGTATCTCGCACTCTTTAGGAAAATAATCCCATACACCAATGGTCTAAGATGGAGTATCTCACACTCGTTGGGAAAATAATCCCATACACCAATGGTCTAAGATGGAGTATCTCACACTCGTTGAAAAAATAATCTCACACACCAATGGTCTAAGATGGAGTATCTCACACTCGTTGAGAAAATAATTCCGCACACCAATGGTCTAAGATGGAGTATCTCACACTTGTTAGGAAAATAATTCCACACACCAATGGTCTAATATGGAGTATCTCAAACTCGTTAGGAAAATAATCCCATACACCAATGGTCTAAGATGAAGTATCTCACACTCGTTAGGAAAATAATCTCACACACCAATGGTCTAAGATGGAGTATCTCACACTCGTTAGGAAAATAATCCCATACACCAATGGTCTAAGATGGAGTATCTCACACTTGTTAGGAAAATAATCCCATACACCAATGGTCTAAGATGGAGTATCTCACACACCAATGGTCTAAGATGGAGTATCTCACACTCGTTAGGAAAATAATCCTACACACAATGGTCTAAGATCGAGTATCTCACACTTGTTAGGAAAATAATCCCACAAACCAATGGTCTAAGATGGAGTATTTCACACTCGTTAGGAAAATAATCCTACACACAATGGTCTAAGATCGAGTATCTCACACTTGGTAGGAAAATAATCCCACACACCAATGGTCTAAGATGGAGTATCTCACACTCGTTAGGAAAATAATTCCACACACCAATGGTCTAATATGGAGTATCTCACACTCGTTAGGAAAATAATCCTACACACAATGGTCTAAGAACGAGTATCTCACACTTGTTAGGAAAATAATCCCATAAACCAATGGTCTAAGATGGAGTATCTCACACTCGTTAGGAAAATAATTCCACACACCAATGGTCTAATATGGAGTATCTCACACTTGTTAGGAAAATAATCCCACACACCAATGGTGTAAGATGGAGTATCTCACACTCGTTAGGAAAATAATTCCACACACCAATGGTCTAAGATTGAGTATCTCACACTCGTTAGGAAAATAATCCCATACACCAATGGTCTAAGATGAAGTATTTCACACTCGTTAGGAAAATAATTCCACACACCAATGGTCTAAGATGGAGTATCTCACACTTGTTAGGAAAATAATCCTTTTCACAATGGTCTAAGATGAAGTATCTCGCACTCTTTAGGAAAATAATCCCATACACCAATGGTGTAAGATGGAGTATCTCACACTTGTCAGGAAAATAATTCCACACACCAATGATCTAATATGGAGTATCTCACACTCGTTAGGAAAATAATCCTACACACAATGGTCTAAGATGAAGTATCTCGCACTCATTAGGCAAATAATCCCATACACCAATGGTCTAAGATGGAGTATCTCACACTCGTTAGGAAAATAATCCCATACACCAATGGTCTAAGATGAAGTATTTCACACTCGTTAGGAAAATAATTCCACACACCAATGGTCTAAGATGGAGTATCTCACACTCGTTAGGAAAATAATCCTACACACAATGGTCTAAGATCGAGTATCTCACACTTGTTAGGAAAATAATCCCACACACCAATGGTCTAAGATGGAGTATCTCACACTCGTTAGGAAAATAATTCCACACACCAATGGTCTAATATGGAGTATCTCACACTTGTTAGGAAAATAATCCCACACACCAATGGTCTAAGATGGAGTATCTCACACTCGTCAGGAAAATAATTCCACACACCAATGGTCTAATATGGAGTATCTCACACTCGTTAGGAAAATAATCCTACACACAATGGTCTAAGATGAAGTATCTCGCACTCTTTAGGAAAATAATCCCATACACCAATGGTCTAAGATGGAGTATCTCACACTCGTTGGGAAAATAATCCCATACACCAATGGTCTAAGATGGAGTATCTCACACTCGTTGAAAAAATAATCTCACACACCAATGGTCTAAGATGGAGTATCTCACACTCGTTGAGAAAATAATTCCACACACCAATGGTCTAATATGGAGTATCTCACACTTGTTAGGAAAATAATCCCACACACCAATGGTCTAAGATGGAGTATCTCACACTCGTTGGGAAAATAATCCTACACACAATGGTCTAAGATGAAGTATCTCGCACTCTTTAGGAAAATAATCCCATACACCAATGGTCTAAGATGGAGTATCTCACACTCGTTGGGAAAATAATCCCATACACCAATGGTCTAAGATGGAGTATCTCACACTTGTTAGGAAAATAATCCCACACACCAATGGTCTAAGATGGAGTATCTCACACTCGTTAGGAAAATAATCCCGTACACCAATGGTCTAAGATGGAGTATCTCACACTTGTTAGGAAAATAATCCCATACACCAATGGTCTAAGATGGAGTATCTCACACACCAATGGTCTAAGATGGAGTATCTCACACTCGTTAGGAAAATAATCCTACACACAATGGTCTAAGATCGAGTATCTCACACTTGTTAGGAAAATAATCCCACAAACCAATGGTCTAAGATGGAGTATTTCTCACTCGTTAGGAAAATAATCCTACACACAATGGTCTAAGATCGAGTATCTCACACTTGGTAGGAAAATAATCCCACACACCAATGGTCTAAGATGGAGTATCTCACACTCGTTAGGAAAATAATCCTACACACAATGGTCTAAGATCGAGTATCTCACACTTGTTAGGAAAATAATCCCACAAACCAATGGTCTAAGATGGAGTATCTCACACTCGTTAGGAAATAATTCCACACACCAATGGTCTAATATGGAGTATCTCACACTTGTTAGGAAAATAATCCCACACACCAATGGTGTAAGATGGAGTATCACACACTCGTTAGGAAAATAATCCCATACACCAATGGTCTAAGATGAAGTATTTCACACTCGTTAGGAAAATAATTCCACACACCAATGGTCTAAGATGGAGTATCTCACACTCGTTAGGAAAATAATCCTACACACAATGGTCTAAGATCGAGTATCTCACACTTGTTAGGAAAATAATCCCACACACCAATAGTCTAAGATGGAGTATCTCACACTCGTTAGGAAAATAATTCCACACACCAATGGTCTAATATGGAGTATCTCACACTTGTTAGGAAAATAATCCCACACACCAATGGTCTAAGATGGAGTATCTCACACTCGTCAGGAAAATAATTCCACACACCAATGGTCTAATATGGAGTATCTCACACTCGTTAGGAAAATAATCCTACACACAATGGTCTAAGATGAAGTATCTCGCACTCTTTAGGAAAATAATCCCATACACCAATGGTCTAAGATGGAGTATCTCACACTCGTTGGGAAAATAATCCCATACACCAATGGTCTAAGATGGAGTATCTCACACTCGTTGAAAAAATAATCTCACACACCAATGGTCTAAGATGGGGTATCTCACACTCGTTGAGAAAATAATTCCGCACACCAATGGTCTAAGATGGAGTATCTCACACTTGTTAGGAAAATAATTCCACACACCAATGGTCTAATATGGAGTATCTCACACTCGTTAGGAAAATAATCCCATACACCAATGGTCTAAGATGAAGTATCTCACACTCGTTAGGAAAATAATCTCACACACCAATGGTCTAAGATGGAGTATCTCACACTCGTTAGGAAAATAATCCCGTACACCAATGGTCTAAGATGGAGTATCTCACACTTGTTAGGAAAATAATCCCATACACCAATGGTCTAAGATGGAGTATCTCACACACCAATGGTCTAAGACGGAGTATCTCACACTCGTTAGGAAAATAATCCTACACACAATGGTCTAAGATCGAGTATCTCACACTTGTTAGGAAAATAATCCCACAAACCAATGGTCTAAGATGGAGTATCTCACACTCGTTAGGAAAATAATCCTACACACAATGGTCTAAGATCGAGTATCTCACACTTGTTAGGAAAATAATCCCACACACCAATGGTCTAAGATGGAGTATCTCACACTCGTTAGGAAAATAATTCCACACACCAATGGTCTAATATGGAGTATCTCACACTTGTTAGGAAAATAATCCCACACACCAATGGTCTAAGATGGAGTATCTCACACTCGTCAGGAAAATAATTCCACACACCAATGGTCTAATATGGAGTATCTCACACTCGTTAGGAAAATAATCCTACACACAATGGTCTAAGATGAAGTATCTCGCACTCTTTAGGAAAATAATCCCATACACCAATGGTCTAAGATGGAGTATCTCACACTCGTTGGGAAAATAATCCCATACACCAATGGTCTAAGATGGAGTATCTCACACTCGTTGAAAAAATAATCTCACACACCAATGGTCTAAGATGGGGTATCTCACACTCGTTGAGAAAATAATTCCGCACACCAATGGTCTAAGATGGAGTATCTCACACTTGTTAGGAAAATAATTCCACACACCAATGGTCTAATATGGAGTATCTCACACTCGTTAGGAAAATAATCCCATACACCAATGGTCTAAGATGAAGTATCTCACACTCGTTAGGAAAATAATCTCACACACCAATGGTCTAAGATGGAGTATCTCACACTCGTTAGGAAAATAATCCCGTACACCAATGGTCTAAGATGGAGTATCTCACACTTGTTAGGAAAATAATCCCATACACCAATGGTCTAAGATGGAGTATCTCACACACCAATGGTCTAAGACGGAGTATCTCACACTCGTTAGGAAAATAATCCTACACACAATGGTCTAAGATCGAGTATCTCACACTTGTTAGGAAAATAATCCCACAAACCAATGGTCTAAGATGGAGTATTTCACACTCGTTAGGAAAATAATCCTACACACAATGGTCTAAGATCGAGTATCTCACACTTGGTAGGAAAATAATCCCACACACCAATGGTCTAAGATGGAGTATCTCACACTCGTTAGGAAAATAATTCCACACACCAATGGTCTAATATGGAGTATCTCACACTTGTTAGGAAAATAATCCCACACACCAATGGTGTAAGATGGAGTATCTCACACTCGTTAGGAAAATAATTCCACACACCAATGGTCTAAGATGGAGTATCTCACACTCGTTAGGAAAATAATCCCATACACCAATGGTCTAAGATGAAGTATTTCACACTCGTTAGGAAAATAATTCCACACACCAATGGTCTAAGATGGAGTATCTCACACTCGTTAGGAAAATAATCCTACACACAATGGTCTAAGATCGAGTATCTCACACTTGTTAGGAAAATAATCCCACAAACCAATGGTCTAAGATGGAGTATTTCACACTCGTTAGGAAAATAATTCCACACACCAATGGTCTAATATGGAGTATCTCACACTTGTTAGGAAAATAATCCCACACACCAATGGTCTAAGATGGAGTATCTCACACTCGTCAGGAAAATAATTCCACACACCAATGGTCTAATATGGAGTATCTCACACTCGTTAGGAAAATAATCCTACACACAATGGTCTAAGATGAAGTATCTCGCACTCTTTAGGAAAATAATCCCATACACCAATGGTCTAAGATGGAGTATCTCACACTCGTTGGGAAAATAATCTCACACACCAATGGTCTAAGATGGGGTATCTCACACTCGTTGAGAAAATAATTCCGCACACCAATGGTCTAAGATGGAGTATCTCACACTTGTTAGGAAAATAATTCCACACACCAATGGTCTAATATGGAGTATCTCACACTCGTTAGGAAAATAATCCCATACACCAATGGTCTAAGATGAAGTATCTCACACTCGTTAGGAAAATAATCTCACACACCAATGGTCTAAGATGGAGTATCTCACACTCGTTAGGAAAATAATCCCGTACACCAATGGTCTAAGATGGAGTATCTCACACTTGTTAGGAAAATAATCCCATACACCAATGGTCTAAGATGGAGTATCTCACACACCAATGGTCTAAGATGGAGTATCTCACACTCGTTAGGAAAATAATCCTACACACAATGGTCTAAGATCGAGTATCTCACACTTGTTAGGAAAATAATCCCACAAACCAATGGTCTAAGATGGAGTATTTCACACTCGTTAGGAAAATAATCCTACACACAATGGTCTAAGATCGAGTATCTCACACTTGGTAGGAAAATAATCCCACACACCAATGGTCTAAGATGGAGTATCTCACACTCGTTAGGAAAATAATTCCACACACCAATGGTCTAATATGGAGTATCTCACACTCGTTAGGAAAATAATCCTACACACAATGGTCTAAGATCGAGTATCTCACACTTGTTAGGAAAATAATCCCACAAACCAATGGTCTAAGATGGAGTATCTCACACTCGTTAGGAAAATAATTCCACACACCAATGGTCTAATATGGAGTATCTCACACTTGTTAGGAAAATAATCCCACACACCAATGGTGTAAGATGGAGTATCTCACACTCGTCAGGAAAATAATTCCACACACCAATGATCTAATATGGAGTATCTCACACTCGTTAGGAAAATAATCCTACACACAATGGTCTAAGATGAAGTATCTCGCACTCATTAGGTAAATAATCCCATACACCAATGGTCTAAGATGGAGTATCTCACACTCGTTGAGAAAATAATCCCATACACCAATCGTCTAATATGGAGTATCTCACACTTGTTAGGAAAATAATCCCACACACCAATGGTGTAAGATGGAGTATCTCACACTCGTTAGGAAAATAATTCCACACACCAATGGTCTAAGATGGAGTATCTCACACTCGTTAGGAAAATAATCCCATACACCAATGGTCTAAGATGAAGTATTTCACACTCGTTAGGAAAATAATTCCACACACCAATGGTCTAAGATGGAGTATCTCACACTCGTTAGGAAAATAATCCTACACACAATGGTCTAAGATCGAGTATCTCACACTTGTTAGGAAAATAATCCCACACACCAATGGTCTAAGATGGAGTATCTCACACTCGTTAGGAAAATAATTCCACACACCAATGGTCTAATATGGAGTATCTCACACTTGTTAGGAAAATAATCCCACACACCAATGGTCTAAGATGGAGTATCTCACACTCGTCAGGAAAATAATTCCACACACCAATGGTCTAATATGGAGTATCTCACACTCGTTAGGAAAATAATCCTACACACAATGGTCTAAGATGAAGTATCTCGCACTCTTTAGGAAAATAATCCCATACACCAATGGTCTAAGATGGAGTATCTCACACTCGTTGGGAAAATAATCTCACACACCAATGGTCTAAGATGGGGTATCTCACACTCGTTGAGAAAATAATTCCGCACACCAATGGTCTAAGATGGAGTATCTCACACTTGTTAGGAAAATAATTCCACACACCAATGGTCTAATATGGAGTATCTCACACTCGTTAGGAAAATAATCCCATACACCAATGGTCTAAGATGAAGTATCTCACACTCGTTAGGAAAATAATCTCACACACCAATGGTCTAAGATGGAGTATCTCACACTCGTTAGGAAAATAATCCCGTACACCAATGGTGTAAGATGGAGTATCTCACACTTGTTAGGAAAATAATCCCATACACCAATGGTCTAAGATGGAGTATCTCACACACCAATGGTCTAAGATGGAGTATCTCACACTCGTTAGGAAAATAATCCTACACACAATGGTCTAAGATCGAGTATCTCACACTTGTTAGGAAAATAATCCCACAAACCAATGGTCTAAGATGGAGTATTTCACACTCGTTAGGAAAATAATCCTACACACAATGGTCTAAGATCGAGTATCTCACACTTGGTAGGAAAATAATCCCACACACCAATGGTCTAAGATGGAGTATCTCACACTCGTTAGGAAAATAATTCCACACACCAATGGTCTAATATGGAGTATCTCACACTCGTTAGGAAAATAATCCTACACACAATGGTCTAAGATCGAGTATCTCACACTTGTTAGGAAAATAATCCCACAAACCAATGGTCTAAGATGGAGTATCTCACACTCGTTAGGAAAATAATTCCACACACCAATGGTCTAATATGGAGTATCTCACACTTGTTAGGAAAATAATCCCACACACCAATGGTGTAAGATGGAGTATCTCACACTCGTCAGGAAAATAATTCCACACACCAATGATCTAATATGGAGTATCTCACACTCGTTAGGAAAATAATCCTACACACAATGGTCTAAGATGAAGTATCTCGCACTCATTAGGTAAATAATCCCATACACCAATGGTCTAAGATGGAGTATCTCACACTCGTTGAGAAAATAATCCCATACACCAATCGTCTAATATGGAGTATCTCACACTCGTTGAAAAAAAAATTTCACACACCAATGGTCTAAGATGGAGTATCTCAAACTCGTTGAGAAAATAATTCCACACACCAATGGTCTAAGATGGAGTATCTCACACTCGTTAGGAAAATAATTCCACACACTAATGGTCTAAGATGGAGTATCTCACACTCGTTAGGAAAATAATTCCACACACCAATGGTCTAATATGGAGTATCTCACACTCGTTAGGAAAATAATCCCATACACCAATGGTGTAAGATGAAGTATCTCACACTCGTTAGGAAAATAATCTCACACACCAATGGTCTAAGATGGAGTATCTCACACTCGTTAGGAAAATAATCCCGTACACCAATGGTCTAAGATGGAGTATCTCACACTTGTTAGGAAAATAATCCCATACACCAATGGTCTAAGATGGAGTATCTCACACACCAATGGTCTAAGATGGAGTATCTCACACTCGTTAGGAAAATAATCCTACACACAATGGTCTAAGATCGAGTATCTCACACTTGTTAGGAAAATAATCCCACACACCAATGGTCTAAGATGGAGTATCTCACACTCGTTAGGAAAATAATCCTACACACAATGGTCTAAGATCGAGTATCTCACACTTGTTAGGAAAATAATCCCACACACCAATGGTCTAAGATGGAGTATCTCACACTCGTTAGGAAAATAATTCCACACACCAATGGTCTAATATGGAGTATTTCACACTCGTTAGGAAAATAATCCTACACACAATGGTCTAAGATGGAGTATCTCACACTCGTTGAGAAAATAATCTCACACACCAATGGTCTAAGATGGAGTATCTCACACCCGTTGAGAAAATAATTCCACACACCAATGGTCTAAGATGGAGTATCTCACACTCGTTAGGAAAATAATTCCACACACCAATGGTCTAATATGTAGTATCTCACACTCGTTAGGAAAATAATCCTACACTCAATGGTCTAAGATGGAGTATCTCACACTCGTTGAGAAAATAATCTCAAACACCAATGGTCTAAGATGGAGTATCTCACACCCGTTGAGAAAATAATTCCACACACCAATGGTCTAAGATGGAGTATCTCACACTCGTTAGGAAAATAATTCCACACACCAATGGTCTAATATGGAGTATCTCACACTCGTTAGGAAAATAATCCCATACACCAATGGTCTAAGATGAAGTATCTCACACTCGTTAGGAAAATAATCTCACACACCAATGGTCTAAGATGGAGTATCTCACACTCGTTAGGAAAATAATCCCGTACACCAATGGTCTAAGATGGAGTATCTCACACTTGTTAGGAAAATAATCCCATACACCAATGGTCTAAGATGGAGTATCTCACACACCAATGGTCTAAGATGGAGTATCTCACACTCGTTAGGAAAATAATCCTACACACAATGGTCTAAGATCGAGTATCTCACACTTGGTAGGAAAATAATCCCACACACCAATGGTCTAAGATGGAGTATCTCACACTCGTTAGGAAAATAATTCCACACACCAATGATCTAATATGGAGTATCTCACACTCGTTAGGAAAATAATCCTACACACAATGGTCTAAGATCGAGTATCTCACACTTGTTAGGAAAATAATCCCACAAACCAATGGTCTAAGATGGAGTATCTCACACTCGTTAGGAAAATAATTCCACACACCAATGGTCTAATATGGAGTATCTCACACTTGTTAGGAAAATAATCCCACACACCAATGGTGTAAGATGGAGTATCTCACACTCGTCAGGAAAATAATTCCACACACCAATGATCTAATATGGAGTATCTCACACTCGTTAGGAAAATAATCCTACACACAATGGTCTAAGATGAAGTATCTCGCACTCATTAGGTAAATAATCCCATACACCAATGGTCTAAGATGGAGTATCTCACACTCATTGAGAAAATAATCCCATACACCAATCGTCTAATATGGAGTATCTCACACTCGTTGAAAAAAAAATTTCACACACCAATGGTCTAAGATGGAGTATCTCAAACTCGTTGAGAAAATAATTCCACACACCAATGGTCTAAGATGGAGTATCTCACACTCGTTAGGAAAATAATTCCACACACTAATGGTCTAAGATGGAGTATCTCACACTCGTTAGGAAAATAATTCCACACACCAATGGTCTAATATGGAGTATCTCACACTCGTTAGGAAAATAATCCCATACACCAATGGTGTAAGATGAAGTATCTCACACTCGTTAGGAAAATAATCTCACACACCAATGGTCTAAGATGGAGTATCTCACACTCGTTAGGAAAATAATCCCGTACACCAATGGTCTAAGATGGAGTATCTCACACTTGTTAGGAAAATAATCCCATACACCAATGGTCTAAGATGGAGTATCTCACACACCAATGGTCTAAGATGGAGTATCTCACACTCGTTAGGAAAATAATCCTACACACAATGGTCTAAGATCGAGTATCTCACACTTGTTAGGAAAATAATCCCACACACCATTGGTCTAAGATGGAGTATCTCACACTCGTTAGGAAAATAATCCTACACACAATGGTCTAAGATCGAGTATCTCACACTTGTTAGGAAAATAATCCCACACACCAATGGTCTAAGATGGAGTATCTCACACTCGTTAGGAAAATAATTCCACACACCAATGGTCTAATATGGAGTATTTCACACTCGTTAGGAAAATAATCCTACACACAATGGTCTAAGATGGAGTATCTCACACTCGTTGAGAAAATAATCTCACACACCAATGGTCTAAGATGGAGTATCTCACACCCGTTGAGAAAATAATTCCACACACCAATGGTCTAAGATGGAGTATCTCACACTCGTTAGGAAAATAATTCCACACACCAATGGTCTAATATGTAGTATCTCACACTCGTTAGGAAAATAATCCTACACTCAATGGTCTAAGATGGAGTATCTCACACTCGTTGAGAAAATAATCTCAAACACCAATGGTCTAAGATGGAGTATCTCACAACCGTTGAGAAAATAATTCCACACACCAATGGTCTAAGATGGAGTATCTCACACTCGTTAGGAAAAAAATTCCGCACACCAATGGTCTAAGATGGAGTATCTCACACTCGTTAGGAAAATAATTCCACACACCAATGGTCTAATATGGAGTATCTCACACTCGTTAGGAAAATAATCCCATACACCAATGGTCTAAGATGAAGTATTTCACACTCGTTAGGAAAATAATCTCACACACCAATGGTCTAAGATGGAGTATCTCACACTCGTTAGGAAAATAATCCCGTACACCAATGGTCTAAGATGGAGTATCTCACACTTGTTAGGAAAATAATCCCATACACCAATGGTCTAAGATGGAGTATCTCACACACCAATGGTCTAAGATGGAGTATCTCACACTCGTTAGGAAAATAATCCTACACACAATGGTCTAAGATCGAGTATCTCACACTTGTTAGGAAAATAATCCCACACACCAATGGTCTAAGATGGAGTATCTCACACTCGTTGGGAAAATAATCCTACACACAATGGTCTAAGATCGAGTATCTCACACTTGTTA
Source organism: Glandiceps talaboti (assembly GCF_964340395.1). Lineage (NCBI taxonomy): Eukaryota > Metazoa > Hemichordata > Enteropneusta > Spengelidae > Glandiceps > Glandiceps talaboti. The sequence continues at coordinate 258,740 of NW_027554290.1, forward strand.
GGAAAATAATCCCACACACCAATGGTCTAAGATGGAGTATCTCACACTCGTTGGGAAAATAATCCTACACACAATGGTCTAAGATCGAGTATCTCACACTTGTTAGGAAAATAATCCCACACACCAATGGTCTAATTTGGAGTATCTCACACTCGTTAGGAAAATATTCACACACACCAATGGTCTAAGATGGAGTATCTCACACTCGTTAGGAAAATAATCTCACACACCAATGGTCTAAGATGGAGTATCTCACACTCGTTAGGAAAATAATCCCGTACACCAATGGTCTAAGATGGAGTATCTCACACTTGTTAGGAAAATAATCCCATACACCAATGGTCTAAGATGGAGTATCTCACACACCAATGGTCTAAGATGGAGTATCTCACACTCGTTAGGAAAATAATCCTACACACAATGGTCTAAGATCGAGTATCTCACACTTGTTAGGAAAATAATCCCACACACCAATGGTCTAAGATGGAGTATCTCACACTCGTTAGGAAAATAATCCTACACACAATCTAAGATCGAGTATCTCACACTTGTTAGGAAAATAATCCCACACACCAATGGTCTAAGATGGAGTATCTCACACTCGTTAGGAAAATAATTCCACACACCAATGGTCTAATATGGAGTATCTCACAATCGTTAGGAAAATAATCCTACACACAATGGTCTAAGATGGAGTATCTCACACTCGTTGAGAAAATAATCTCACACACCAATGGTCTAAGACGGAGTATCTCACACCCGTTGAGAAAATAATTCCACACACCAATGGTCTAAGATGGAGTATCTCACACTGGTTAGGAAAAAAATTCCACACACCAATGGTCTAAGATGGAGTATCTCACACTCGTTAGGAAAATAATTCCACACACCAATGGTCTAATATGGAGTATCTCACACTCGTTAGGAAAATAATCCCCTACACCAATGGTCTAAGATGAAGTATTTCACACTAGTTAGGAAAATAATCTCACACACCAATGGTCTAAGATGGAGTATCTCACACTCGTTAGGAAAATAATCCCGTACACCAATGGTCTAAGATGGAGTATCTCACACTTGTTAGGAAAATAATCCCATACACCAATGGTCTAAGATGGAGTATCTCACACACCAATGGTCTAAGATGGAGTATCTCACACTCGTTAGGAAAATAATCCTACACACAATGGTCTAAGATCGAGTATCTCACACTTGTTAGGAAAATAATCCCACACACCAATGGTCTCAGATGGAGTATCTCACACTCGTTAGGAAAATAATCCTACACACAATCTAAGATCGAGTATCTCACACTTGTTAGGAAAATAATCCCACACACCAATGGTCTAAGATGGAGTATCTCACACTCGTTAGGAAAATAATTCCACACACCAATGGTCTAATATGGAGTATCTCACAATCGTTAGTAAAATAATCCTACACACAATGGTCTAAGATGGAGTATCTCACACTCGTTGAGAAAATAATCTCACACACCAATGGTCTAAGACGGAGTATCTCACACCCGTTGAGAAAATAATTCCACACACCAATGGTCTAAGATGGAGTATCTCACACTGGTTAGGAAAAAAATTCCACACACCAATGGTCTAAGATGGAGTATCTCACACTCGTTAGGAAAATAATTCCACACACCAATGGTCTAATATGGAGTATCTCACACTCGTTAGGAAAATAATCCCCTACACCAATGGTCTAAGATGAAGTATTTCACACTAGTTAGGAAAATAATCTCACACACCAATGGTCTAAGATGGAGTATCTCACACTCGTTAGGAAAATAATCCCGTACACCAATGGTCTAAGATGGAGTATCTCACACTTGTTAGGAAAATAATCCCATACACCAATGTTCTAAGATGGAGTATCTCACACACCAATGGTCTAAGATGGAGTATCTCACACTCGTTAGGAAAATAATCCTACACACAATGGTCTAAGATCGAGTATCTCACACTTGTTAGGAAAATAATCCCACACACCAATGGTCTCAGATGGAGTATCTCACACTCGTTGGGAAAATATTCCTACACACAATGGTCTAAGATTGAGTATCTCACACTTGTTAGGAAAATAATCCCACACACCAATGGTCTAATATGGAGTATCTCACACTCGTTAGGAAAATATTCACACACACCAATGGTCTAAGATGGAGTATCTCACACTCGTTAGGAAAATAATCTCACACACCAATGGTCTAAGATGGAGTATCTCACACTCGTTAGGAAAATAATCCCGTACACCAATGGTCTAAGATGGAGTATCTCACACTTGTTAGGAAAATAATCCCATACACCAATGGTCTAAGATGGAGTATCTCACACACCAATGGTCTAAGATGGAGTATCTCACACTCGTTAGGAAAATAATCCCACACACCAATGGTCTAAGATGGAGTATCTCACACTCGTTAGGAAAATAATTCCACACACCAATGGTCTAATATGGAGTATCTCACACTCGTTAGGAAAACAATCCCATACACCAATGGTCTAAGATGGAGTATCTCACACTCGTTAGGAAAATAATCTCACACACCAATGGTCTAAGATGGAGTATCTCGCACTCATTGGGAAAATAATCCCACACACCAATGGTCTAAGATGGAGTATCTCACACTCGTTGGGAAAATAATCCCATACACCAATGGTCTAAGATGGAGTATCTCACACTCGTTAGGAAAATAATCCCATACACCAATGGTCTAAGATGGAGTATCTCACACTCGTTAGGAAAATAATCCTACACACAATGGTCTAAGATCGAGTATCTCACACTTGTTAGGAAAATAATCCCACACACCAATGGTCTAAGATGGAGTATCTCACACTCGTTAGGAAAATAATCCTACACACAATGGTCTAAGATCGAGTATCTCACACTTGTTAGGAAAATAATCCCACACACCAATGGTCTAAGATGGAGTATCTCACACTCGTTAGGAAAATAATTCCACACACCAATGGTCTAATATGGAGTATCTCACACTCGTTAGGAAAATAATCCTACACACAATGGTCTAAGATCGAGTATCTCACACTTGTTAGGAAAATAATCCCACACACCAATGGTCTAAGATGGAGTATCTCACACTCGTTAGGAAAATAATTCCACACACCAATGGTCTAATATGGAGTATCTCGCACTCATTAGGAAAATAATCGCACACACTTATGGTCTAAGATGGAGTATCTCACACTCGTTGAGAAAAAAATCTCACACACCAATGGTCTAAGATGGAGTATCTCACACTTGTTAGGAAAATAATCCCATACACCAATGGTCTAAGATGGAGTATCTCACACACCAATGGTCTAAGATGGAGTATCTCACACTCGTTAGGAAAATAATCCTACACACAATGGTCTAAGATCGAGTATCTCACACTTGTTAGGAAAATAATCCCACACACCAATGGTCTCAGATGGAGTATCTCACACTCGTTAGGAAAATAATCCTACACACAATCTAAGATCGAGTATCTCACACTTGTTAGGAAAATAATCCCACACACCAATGGTCTAAGATGGAGTATCTCACACTCGTTAGGAAAATAATTCCACACACCAATGGTCTAATATGGAGTATCTCACAATCGTTAGGAAAATAATCCTACACACAATGGTCTAAGATGGAGTATCTCACACTCGTTGAGAAAATAATCTCACACACCAATGGTCTAAGACGGAGTATCTCACACCCGTTGAGAAAATAATTCCACACACCAATGGTCTAAGATGGAGTATCTCACACTGGTTAGGAAAAAAATTCCACACACCAATGGTCTAAGATGGAGTATCTCACACTCGTTAGGAAAATAATTCCACACACCAATGGTCTAATATGGAGTATCTCACACTCGTTAGGAAAATAATCCCCTACACCAATGGTCTAAGATGAAGTATTTCACACTAGTTAGGAAAATAATCTCACACACCAATGGTCTAAGATGGAGTATCTCACACTCGTTAGGAAAATAATCCCGTACACCAATGGTCTAAGATGGAGTATCTCACACTTGTTAGGAAAATAATCCCATACACCAATGGTCTAAGATGGAGTATCTCACACACCAATGGTCTAAGATGGAGTATCTCACACTCGTTAGGAAAATAATCCTACACACAATGGTCTAAGATCGAGTATCTCACACTTGTTAGGAAAATAATCCCACACACCAATGGTCTCAGATGGAGTATCTCACACTCGTTGGGAAAATATTCCTACACACAATGGTCTAAGATTGAGTATCTCACACTTGTTAGGAAAATAATCCCACACACCAATGGTCTAATATGGAGTATCTCACACTCGTTAGGAAAATATTCACACACACCAATGGTCTAAGATGGAGTATCTCACACTCGTTAGGAAAATAATCTCACACACCAATGGTCTAAGATGGAGTATCTCACACTCGTTAGGAAAATAATCCCGTACACCAATGGTCTAAGATGGAGTATCTCACACTTGTTAGGAAAATAATCCCATACACCAATGGTCTAAGATGGAGTATCTCACACACCAATGGTCTAAGATGGAGTATCTCACACTCGTTAGGAAAATAATCCCACACACCAATGGTCTAAGATGGAGTATCTCACACTCGTTAGGAAAATAATTCCACACACCAATGGTCTAATATGGAGTATCTCACACTCGTTAGGAAAACAATCCCATACACCAATGGTCTAAGATGGAGTATCTCACACTCGTTAGGAAAATAATCCTACACACCAATGGTCTAAGATGGAGTATCTCGCACTCATTAGGAAAATAATCCCACACACCAATGGTCTAAGATGGAGTATCTCACACTCGTTGGGAAAATAATCCCATACACCAATGGTCTAAGATGGAGTATCTCACACTCGTTAGGAAAATAATCCCATACACCAATGGTCTAAGATGGAGTATCTCACACTCGTTAGGAAAATAATCCTACACACAATGGTCTAAGATCGAGTATCTCACACTTGTTAGGAAAATAATCCCACACACCAATGGTCTAAGATGGAGTATCTCACACTCGTTAGGAAAATAATCCTACACACAATGGTCTAAGATCGAGTATCTCACACTTGTTAGGAAAATAATCCCACACACCAATGGTCTAAGATGGAGTATCTCACACTCGTTAGGAAAATAATTCCACACACCAATGGTCTAATATGGAGTATCTCGCACTCATTAGGAAAATAATCCCACACACCAATGGTCTAAGATGGAGTATCTCACACTCGTTGAGAAAAAAATCTCACACACCAATGGTCTAAGATTGAGTATCTCACACTCGTTGAGAAAATATTTCCACACACCAATGGTCTAAGATGGAGTATCTCACACTCGTTAGGAAAATAATTCCACACACCAATGGTCTAAGATTGAGTATCTCACACTCGTTAGGAAAATAATTCCACACACCAATGGTCTAATATGGAGTATCTCACACTCGTTAGGAAAATAATCCCATACACCAATGGTCTAAGATGAAGTATCTTACACTCGTTAGGAAAATAATTCCACACACCAATGGTCTAAGATGGAGTATCTCACACTCGTTAGGAAAATAATTCCACACACCAATGGTCTAAGATGGAGTATCTCACACTCGTTAGGAAAATAATCTCACACACCAATGGTCTAAGATGGAGTATCTCACACTCGTTAGGAAAATAATTCCACACACCAATGGTCTAAGATGGAGTATCTCACACTCGTTAGGAAAATAATTCCACACACCAATGGTCTAAGATGGAGTATCTCACACTCGTTAGGAAAATAATCCCATACACCAATGGTCTAAGATGAAGTATTTCACACTCGTTAGGAAAATAATTCCACACACCAATGGTCTAAGATCGAGTATCTCACACTTGTTAGGAAAATAATCCCACACACCAATGGTCTAAGATGGAGTATCTCACACTCGTTGGGAAAATATTCCTACACACAATGGTCTAAGATTGAGTATCTCACACTTGTTAGGAAAATAATCCCACACACCAATGGTCTAATATGGAGTATCTCACACTCGTTAGGAAAATATTCACACACACCAATGGTCTAAGATGGAGTATCTCACACTCGTTAGGAAAATAATCTCACACACCAATGGTCTAATATGGAGTATCTCACACTCGTTAGGAAAATAATCCTACACACAATGGTCTAAGATCGAGTATCTCACACTTGTTAGGAAAATAATCCCACACACCAATGGTCTAATATGGAGTATCTCGCACTCATTAGGAAAATAATCCCACACACCAATGGTCTAAGATGGAGTATCTCACACTCGTTGAGAAAAAAATCTCACACACCAATGGTCTAAGATTGAGTATCTCACACTCGTTGAGAAAATATTTCCACACACCAATGGTCTAAGATGGTGTATCTCACACTCGTTAGGAAAATAATTCCACACACCAATGGTCTAAGATTGAGTATCTCACACTCGTTAGGAAAATAATTCCACACACCAATGGTCTAATATGGAGTATCTCACACTCGTTAGGAAAACAATCCCATACACCAATGGTCTAAGATGGAGTATCTCACACTCGTTAGGAAAATAATCTCACACACCAATGGTCTAAGATGGAGTATCTCGCACTCATTAGGAAAATAATCCCACACACCAATGGTCTAAGATGGAGTATCTCACACTCGTTGGGAAAATAATCCCATACACCAATGGTCTAAGATGGAGTATCTCACACTCGTTAGGAAAATAATCCCATACACCAATGGTCTAAGATGGAGTATCTCACACTCGTTAGGAAAATAATCCTACACACAATGGTCTAAGATCGAGTATCTCACACTTGTTAGGAAAATAATCCCACACACCAATGGTCTAAGATGGAGTATCTCACACTCGTTAGGAAAATAATCCTACACACAATGGTCTAAGATCGAGTATCTCACACTTGTTAGGAAAATAATCCCACACACCAATGGTCTAAGATGGAGTATCTCACACTCGTTAGGAAAATAATTCCACACACCAATGGTCTAATATGGAGTATCTCGCACTCATTAGGAAAATAATCCCACACACCAATGGTCTAAGATGGAGTATCTCACACTCGTTGAGAAAAAAATCTCACACACCAATGGTCTAAGATTGAGTATCTCACACTCGTTGAGAAAATATTTCCACACACCAATGGTCTAAGATGGAGTATCTCACACTCGTTAGGAAAATAATTCCACACACCAATGGTCTAAGATTGAGTATCTCACACTCGTTAGGAAAATAATTCCACACACCAATGGTCTAATATGGAGTATCTCACACTCGTTAGGAAAATAATCCCATACACCAATGGTCTAAGATGAAGTATCTTACACTCGTTAGGAAAATAATTCCACACACCAATGGTCTAAGATGGAGTATCTCACACTCGTTAGGAAAATAATTCCACACACCAATGGTCTAAGATGGAGTATCTCACACTCGTTAGGAAAATAATCTCACACACCAATGGTCTAAGATGGAGTATCTCACACTCGTTAGGAAAATAATTCCACACACCAATGGTCTAAGATGGAGTATCTCACACTCGTTAGGAAAATAATTCCACACACCAATGGTCTAAGATGGAGTATCTCACACTCGTTAGGAAAATAATCCCATACACCAATGGTCTAAGATGAAGTATTTCACACTCGTTAGGAAAATAATTCCACACACCAATGGTCTAAGATCGAGTATCTCACACTTGTTAGGAAAATAATCCCACACACCAATGGTCTAAGATGGAGTATCTCACACTCGTTGGGAAAATATTCCTACACACAATGGTCTAAGATTGAGTATCTCACACTTGTTAGGAAAATAATCCCACACACCAATGGTATAATATGGAGTATCTCACACTCGTTAGGAAAATATTCACACACACCAATGGTCTAAGATGGAGTATCTCACACTCGTTAGGAAAATAATCTCACACACCAATGGTCTAATATGGAGTATCTCACACTCGTTAGGAAAATAATCCTACACACAATGGTCTAAGATCGAGTATCTCACACTTGTTAGGAAAATAATCCCACACACCAATGGTCTAAGATGGAGTATCTCACACTCGTTAGGAAAATAATTCCACACACCAATGGTCTAATATGGAGTATCTCGCACTCATTAGGAAAATAATCCCACACACCAATGGTCTAAGATGGAGTATCTCACACTCGTTGAGAAAAAAATCTCACACACCAATGGTCTAAGATTGAGTATCTCACACTCGTTGAGAAAATATTTCCACACACCAATGGTCTAAGATTGAGTATCTCACACTCGTTAGGAAAATAATTCCACACACCAATGGTCTAATATGGAGTATCTCGCACTCATTAGGAAAATAATCCCACACACCAATGGTCTAAGATGGAGTATCTCACACTCGTTGAGAAAAAAATCTCACACACCAATGGTCTAAGATTGAGTATCTCACACTCGTTAGGAAAATAATTCCACACACCAATGGTCTAAGATTGAGTATCTCACACTCGTTAGGAAAATAATTCCACACACCAATGGTCTAATATGGAGTATCTCACACTCGTTAGGAAAATAATCCCATACACCAATGGTCTAAGATGAAGTATCTTACACTCGTTAGGAAAATAATTCCACACACCAATGGTCTAAGATGGAGCATCTCACACTCGTTAGGAAAATAATTCCACACACCAATGGTCTAAGATGGAGTATCTCACACTCGTTAGGAAAATAATCTCACACACCAATGGTCTAAGATGGAGTATCTCACACTCGTTAGGAAAATAATTCCACACACCAATGGTCTAAGATGGAGTATCTCACACTCGTTAGGAAAATAATTCCACACACCAATGGTCTAAGATGGAGTATCTCACACTCGTTAGGAAAATAATCCCATACACCAATGGTCTAAGATGAAGTATTTCACACTCGTTAGGAAAATAATTCCACACACCAATGGTCTAAGATCGAGTATCTCACACTTGTTAGGAAAATAATCCCACACACCAATGGTCTAAGATGGAGTATCTCACACTCGTTGGGAAAATATTCCTACACACAATGGTCTAAGATTGAGTATCTCACACTTGTTAGGAAAATAATCCCACACACCAATGGTCTAATATGGAGTATCTCACACTCGTTAGGAAAATATTCACACACACCAATGGTCTAAGATGGAGTATCTCACACTCGTTAGGAAAATAATCTCACACACCAATGGTCTAAGATGGAGTATCTCACACTCGTTAGGAAAATAATCCCGTACACCAATGGTCTAAGATGGAGTATCTCACACTTGTTAGGAAAATAATCCCATACACCAATGGTCTAAGATGGAGTATCTCACACACCAATGGTCTAAGATGGAGTATCTCACACTCGTTAGGAAAATAATCCTACACACAATGGTCTAAGATCGAGTATCTCACAATTGTTAGGAAAATAATTCCACACACCAATGGTCTAATATGGAGTATCTCACACTCGTTAGGAAAATAATTCCACACACCAATGGTCTAATATGGAGTATCTCACACTCGTTAGGAAAAAAATCCCATACACCAATGGTCTAAGATGGAGTATCTCACACTCGTTAGGAAAATAATCTCACACACCAATGGTCTAAGATGGAGTATCTCGCACTCATTAGGAAAATAATCCCACACACCAATGGTCTAAGATGGAGTATCTCACACTCGTTAGGAAAATAATCCTACACACAATGGTCTAAGATCGAGTATCTCACACTTGTTAGGAAAATAATCCCACACACCAATGGTCTAAGATTGAGTATCTCACACTCGTTAGGAAAATAATCCCATACACCAATGGTCTAAGATGGAGTATCTCACACACCAATGGTCTAAGATGGAGTATCTCACACTCGTTAGGAAAATAATCCTACACACAATGGTCTAAGATCGAGTATCTCACACTTGTTAGGAAAATAATCCCACACACCAATGGTCTAAGATGGAGTATCTCACACTCGTTAGGAAAATAATTCCACACACCAATGGTCTAATATGGAGTATCTCACACTCGTTAGGAAAAAAATCCCATACACCAATGGTCTAAGATGGAGTATCTCACACTCGTTAGGAAAATAATCTCACACACCAATGGTCTAAGATGGAGTATCTCGCACTCATTAGGAAAATAATCCCACACACCAATGGTCTAAGATGGAGTATCTCACACTCGTTAGGAAAATAATCCCATACACCAATGGTCTAAGATGGAGTATCTCACACACCAATGGTCTAAGATGGAGTATCTCACACTCGTTAGGAAAATAATCCTACACACAATGGTCTAAGATCGAGTATCTCACACTTGTTAGGAAAATAATCCCACACACCAATGGTCTAAGATGGAGTATCTCACACTCGTTAGGAAAATAATTCCACACACCAATGGTCTAATATGGAGTATCTCACACTCGTTAGGAAAAAAATCCCATACACCAATGGTCTAAGATGGAGTATCTCACACTCGTTAGGAAAATAATCTCACACACCAATGGTCTAAGATGGAGTATCTCGCACTCATTAGGAAAATAATCCCACACACCAATGGTCTAAGATGGAGTATCTCACACTCGTTGGGAAAATAATCTCATACACCAATGGTCTAAGATGGAGTATCTCACACTCGTTAGGAAAATAATCCCATACACCAATGGTCTAAGATGGAGTATCTCACACTCGTTAGGAAAATAATCCTACACACAATGGTCTAAGATCGAGTATCTCACACTTGTTAGGAAAATAATCCCACACACCAATGGTCTAAGATGGAGTATCTCACACTCGTTAGGAAAATAATCCTACACACAATGGTCTAAGATCGAGTATCTCACACTTGTTAGGAAAATAATCCCACACACCAATGGTCTAAGATGGAGTATCTCACACTCGTTAGGAAAATAATTCCACACACCAATGGTCTAATATGGAGTATCTCACACTCGTTAGGAAAATAATCCTACACACAATGGTCTAAGATCGAGTATCTCACACTTGTTAGGAAAATAATCCCACACACCAATGGTCTAAGATGGAGTATCTCACACTCGTTAGGAAAATAATTCCACACACCAATGGTCTAATATGGAGTATCTCGCACTCATTAGGAAAATAATCCCACACACCAATGGTCTAAGATGGAGTATCTCACACTCGTTGAGAAAAAAATCTCACACACCAATGGTCTAAGATTGAGTATCTCACACTCGTTGAGAAAATATTTCCACACACCAATGGTCTAAAATGGAGTATCTCACACTCGTTAGGAAAATAATTCCACACACCAATGGTCTAAGATTGAGTATCTCACACTCGTTGGGAAAATAATCCTACACACAATGGTCTAAGATCGAGTATCTCACACTTGTTAGGAAAATAATCCCACACACCAATGGTCTAAGATGGAGTATCTCACACTCGTTGGGAAAATAATCCTACACACAATGGTCTAAGATCGAGTATCTCACACTTGTTAGGAAAATAATCCCACACACCAATGGTCTAATTTGGAGTATCTCACACTCGTTAGGAAAATATTCACACACACCAATGGTCTAAGATGGAGTATCTCACACTCGTTAGGAAAATAATCTCACACACCAATGGTCTAAGATGGAGTATCTCACACTCGTTAGGAAAATAATCCCGTACACCAATGGTCTAAGATGGAGTATCTCACACTTGTTAGGAAAATAATCCCATACACCAATGGTCTAAGATGGAGTATCTCACACACCAATGGTCTAAGATGGAGTATCTCACACTCGTTAGGAAAATAATCCTACACACAATGGTCTAAGATCGAGTATCTCACACTTGTTAGGAAAATAATCCCACACACCAATGGTCTAAGATGGAGTATCTCACACTCGTTAGGAAAATAATCCTACACACAATCTAAGATCGAGTATCTCACACTTGTTAGGAAAATAATCCCACACACCAATGGTCTAAGATGGAGTATCTCACACTCGTTAGGAAAATAATTCCACACACCAATGGTCTAATATGGAGTATCTCACAATCGTTAGGAAAATAATCCTACACACAATGGTCTAAGATTGAGTATCTCACACTCGTTGAGAAAATAATCTCACACACCAATGGTCTAAGACGGAGTATCTCACACCCGTTGAGAAAATAATTCCACACACCAATGGTCTAAGATGGAGTATCTCACACTGGTTAGGAAAAAAATTCCACACACCAATGGTCTAAGATGGAGTATCTCACACTCGTTAGGAAAATAATTCCACACACCAATGGTCTAATATGGAGTATCTCACACTCGTTAGGAAAATAATCCCCTACACCAATGGTCTAAGATGAAGTATTTCACACTAGTTAGGAAAATAATCTCACACACCAATGGTCTAAGATGGAGTATCTCACACTCGTTAGGAAAATAATCCCGTACACCAATGGTCTAAGATGGAGTATCTCACACTTGTTAGGAAAATAATCCCATACACCAATGGTCTAAGATGGAGTATCTCACACACCAATGGTCTAAGATGGAGTATCTCACACTCGTTAGGAAAATAATCCTACACACAATGGTCTAAGATCGAGTATCTCACACTTGTTAGGAAAATAATCCCACACACCAATGGTCTCAGATGGAGTATCTCACACTCGTTAGGAAAATAATCCTACACACAATCTAAGATCGAGTATCTCACACTTGTTAGGAAAATAATCCCACACACCAATGGTCTAAGATGGAGTATCTCACACTCGTTAGGAAAATAATTCCACACACCAATGGTCTAATATGGAGTATCTCACAATCGTTAGTAAAATAATCCTACACACAATGGTCTAAGATGGAGTATCTCACACTCGTTGAGAAAATAATCTCACACACCAATGGTCTAAGACGGAGTATCTCACACCCGTTGAGAAAATAATTCCACACACCAATGGTCTAAGATGGAGTATCTCACACTGGTTAGGAAAAAAATTCCACACACCAATGGTCTAAGATGGAGTATCTCACACTCGTTAGGAAAATAATTCCACACACCAATGGTCTAATATGGAGTATCTCACACTCGTTAGGAAAATAATCCCCTACACCAATGGTCTAAGATGAAGTATTTCACACTAGTTAGGAAAATAATCTCACACACCAATGGTCTAAGATGGAGTATCTCACACTCGTTAGGAAAATAATCCCGTACACCAATGGTCTAAGATGGAGTATCTCACACTTGTTAGGAAAATAATCCCATACACCAATGGTCTAAGATGGAGTATCTCACACACCAATGGTCTAAGATGGAGTATCTCACACTCGTTAGGAAAATAATCCTACACACAATGGTCTAAGATCGAGTATCTCACACTTGTTAGGAAAATAATCCCACACACCAATGGTCTAAGATGGAGTATCTCACACTCGTTAGGAAAATAATTCCACACACCAATGGTCTAATATGGAGTATCTCACACTCGTTAGGAAAAAAATCCCATACACCAATGGTCTAAGATGGAGTATCTCACACTCGTTAGGAAAATAATCTCACACACCAATGGTCTAAGATGGAGTATCTCGCACTCATTAGGAAAATAATCCCACACACCAATGGTCTAAGATGGAGTATCTCACACTCGTTGGGAAAATAATCTCATACACCAATGGTCTAAGATGGAGTATCTCACACTCGTTAGGAAAATAATCCCATACACCAATGGTCTAAGATGGAGTATCTCACACTCGTTAGGAAAATAATCCTACACACAATGGTCTAAGATCGAGTATCTCACACTTGTTAGGAAAATAATCCCACACACCAATGGTCTAAGATGGAGTATCTCACACTCGTTAGGAAAATAATCCTACACACAATGGTCTAAGATCGAGTATCTCACACTTGTTAGGAAAATAATCCCACACACCAATGGTCTAAGATGGAGTATCTCACACTCGTTAGGAAAATAATTCCACACACCAATGGTCTAATATGGAGTATCTCACACTCGTTAGGAAAATAATCCTACACACAATGGTCTAAGATCGAGTATCTCACACTTGTTAGGAAAATAATCCCACACACCAATGGTCTAAGATGGAGTATCTCACACTCGTTAGGAAAATAATTCCACACACCAATGGTCTAATATGGAGTATCTCACACTCGTTAGGAAAAAAATCCCATACACCAATGGTCTAAGATGGAGTATCTCACACTCGTTAGGAAAATAATCTCACACACCAATGGTCTAAGATGGAGTATCTCGCACTCATTAGGAAAATAATCCCACACACCAATGGTCTAAGATGGAGTATCTCACACTCGTTGGGAAAATAATCTCATACACCAATGGTCTAAGATGGAGTATCTCACACTCGTTAGGAAAATAATCCCATACACCAATGGTCTAAGATGGAGTATCTCACACTCGTTAGGAAAATAATCCTACACACAATGGTCTAAGATCGAGTATCTCACACTTGTTAGGAAAATAATCCCACACACCAATGGTCTAAGATGGAGTATCTCACACTCGTTAGGAAAATAATCCTACACACAATGGTCTAAGATCGAGTATCTCACACTTGTTAGGAAAATAATCCCACACACCAATGGTCTAAGATGGAGTATCTCACACTCGTTAGGAAAATAATTCCACACACCAATGGTCTAATATGGAGTATCTCACACTCGTTAGGAAAATAATCCTACACACAATGGTCTAAGATCGAGTATCTCACACTTGTTAGGAAAATAATCCCACACACCAATGGTCTAAGATGGAGTATCTCACACTCGTTAGGAAAATAATTCCACACACCAATGGTCTAATATGGAGTATCTCGCACTCATTAGGAAAATAATCCCACACACCAATGGTCTAAGATGGAGTATCTCACACTCGTTGAGAAAAAAATCTCACACACCAATGGTCTAAGATTGAGTATCTCACACTCGTTGAGAAAATATTTCCACACACCAATGGTCTAAAATGGAGTATCTCACACTCGTTAGGAAAATAATTCCACACACCAATGGTCTAAGATTGAGTATCTCACACTCGTTGGGAAAATAATCCTACACACAATGGTCTAAGATCGAGTATCTCACACTTGTTAGGAAAATAATCCCACACACCAATGGTCTAAGATGGAGTATCTCACACTCGTTGGGAAAATAATCCTACACACAATGGTCTAAGATCGAGTATCTCACACTTGTTAGGAAAATAATCCCACACACCAATGGTCTAATTTGGAGTATCTCACACTCGTTAGGAAAATATTCACACACACCAATGGTCTAAGATGGAGTATCTCACACTCGTTAGGAAAATAATCTCACACACCAATGGTCTAAGATGGAGTATCTCACACTCGTTAGGAAAATAATCCCGTACACCAATGGTCTAAGATGGAGTATCTCACACTTGTTAGGAAAATAATCCCATACACCAATGGTCTAAGATGGAGTATCTCACACACCAATGGTCTAAGATGGAGTATCTCACACTCGTTAGGAAAATAATCCTACACACAATGGTCTAAGATCGAGTATCTCACACTTGTTAGGAAAATAATCCCACACACCAATGGTCTAAGATGGAGTATCTCACACTCGTTAGGAAAATAATCCTACACACAATCTAAGATCGAGTATCTCACACTTGTTAGGAAAATAATCCCACACACCAATGGTCTAAGATGGAGTATCTCACACTCGTTAGGAAAATAATTCCACACACCAATGGTCTAATATGGAGTATCTCACAATCGTTAGGAAAATAATCCTACACACAATGGTCTAAGATGGAGTATCTCACACTCGTTGAGAAAATAATCTCACACACCAATGGTCTAAGACGGAGTATCTCACACCCGTTGAGAAAATAATTCCACACACCAATGGTCTAAGATGGAGTATCTCACACTGGTTAGGAAAAAAATTCCACACACCAATGGTCTAAGATGGAGTATCTCACACTCGTTAGGAAAATAATTCCACACACCAATGGTCTAATATGGAGTATCTCACACTCGTTAGGAAAATAATCCCCTACACCAATGGTCTAAGATGAAGTATTTCACACTAGTTAGGAAAATAATCTCACACACCAATGGTCTAAGATGGAGTATCTCACACTCGTTAGGAAAATAATCCCGTACACCAATGGTCTAAGATGGAGTATCTCACACTTGTTAGGAAAATAATCCCATACACCAATGGTCTAAGATGGAGTATCTCACACACCAATGGTCTAAGATGGAGTATCTCACACTCGTTAGGAAAATAATCCTACACACAATGGTCTAAGATCGAGTATCTCACACTTGTTAGGAAAATAATCCCACACACCAATGGTCTCAGATGGAGTATCTCACACTCGTTAGGAAAATAATCCTACACACAATCTAAGATCGAGTATCTCACACTTGTTAGGAAAATAATCCCACACACCAATGGTCTAAGATGGAGTATCTCACACTCGTTAGGAAAATAATTCCACACACCAATGGTCTAATATGGAGTATCTCACAATCGTTAGTAAAATAATCCTACACACAATGGTCTAAGATGGAGTATCTCACACTCGTTGAGAAAATAATCTCACACACCAATGGTCTAAGACGGAGTATCTCACACCCGTTGAGAAAATAATTCCACACACCAATGGTCTAAGATGGAGTATCTCACACTGGTTAGGAAAAAAATTCCACACACCAATGGTCTAAGATGGAGTATCTCACACTCGTTAGGAAAATAATTCCACACACCAATGGTCTAATATGGAGTATCTCACACTCGTTAGGAAAATAATCCCCTACACCAATGGTCTAAGATGAAGTATTTCACACTAGTTAGGAAAATAATCTCACACACCAATGGTCTAAGATGGAGTATCTCACACTCGTTAGGAAAATAATCCCGTACACCAATGGTCTAAGATGGAGTATCTCACACTTGTTAGGAAAATAATCCCATACACCAATGGTCTAAGATGGAGTATCTCACACACCAATGGTCTAAGATGGAGTATCTCACACTCGTTAGGAAAATAATCCTACACACAATGGTCTAAGATCGAGTATCTCACACTTGTTAGGAAAATAATCCCACACACCAATGGTCTCAGATGGAGTATCTCACACTCGTTGGGAAAATATTCCTACACACAATGGTCTAAGATTGAGTATCTCACACTTGTTAGGAAAATAATCCCACACACCAATGGTCTAATATGGAGTATCTCACACTCGTTAGGAAAATATTCACACACACCAATGGTCTAAGATGGAGTATCTCACACTCGTTAGGAAAATAATCTCACACACCAATGGTCTAAGATGGAGTATCTCACACTCGTTAGGAAAATAATCCCGTACACCAATGGTCTAAGATGGAGTATCTCACACTTGTTAGGAAAATAATCCCATACACCAATGGTCTAAGATGGAGTATCTCACACACCAATGGTCTAAGATGGAGTATCTCACACTCGTTAGGAAAATAATCCCACACACCAATGGTCTAAGATGGAGTATCTCACACTCGTTAGGAAAATAATTCCACACACCAATGGTCTAATATGGAGTATCTCACACTCGTTAGGAAAACAATCCCATACACCAATGGTCTAAGATGGAGTATCTCACACTCGTTAGGAAAATAATCTCACACACCAATGGTCTAAGATGGAGTATCTCGCACTCATTGGGAAAATAATCCCACACACCAATGGTCTAAGATGGAGTATCTCACACTCGTTGGGAAAATAATCCCATACACCAATGGTCTAAGATTGAGTATCTCACACTCGTTGGGAAAATAATCCTACACACAATGGTCTAAGATCGAGTATCTCACACTTGTTAGGAAAATAATCCCACACACCAATGGTCTAAGATGGAGTATCTCACACTCGTTGGGAAAATAATCCTACACACAATGGTCTAAGATCGAGTATCTCACACTTGTTAGGAAAATAATCCCACACACCAATGGTCTAATTTGGAGTATCTCACACTCGTTAGGAAAATATTCACACACACCAATGGTCTAAGATGGAGTATCTCACACTCGTTAGGAAAATAATCTCACACACCAATGGTCTAAGATGGAGTATCTCACACTCGTTAGGAAAATAATCCCGTACACCAATGGTCTAAGATGGAGTATCTCACACTTGTTAGGAAAATAATCCCATACACCAATGGTCTAAGATGGAGTATCTCACACACCAATGGTCTAAGATGGAGTATCTCACACTCGTTAGGAAAATAATCCTACACACAATGGTCTAAGATCGAGTATCTCACACTTGTTAGGAAAATAATCCCACACACCAATGGTCTAAGATGGAGTATCTCACACTCGTTAGGAAAATAATCCTACACACAATCTAAGATCGAGTATCTCACACTTGTTAGGAAAATAATCCCACACACCAATGGTCTAAGATGGAGTATCTCACACTCGTTAGGAAAATAATTCCACACACCAATGGTCTAATATGGAGTATCTCACAATCGTTAGGAAAATAATCCTACACACAATGGTCTAAGATGGAGTATCTCACACTCGTTGAGAAAATAATCTCACACACCAATGGTCTAAGACGGAGTATCTCACACCCGTTGAGAAAATAATTCCACACACCAATGGTCTAAGATGGAGTATCTCACACTGGTTAGGAAAAAAATTCCACACACCAATGGTCTAAGATGGAGTATCTCACACTCGTTAGGAAAATAATTCCACACACCAATGGTCTAATATGGAGTATCTCACACTCGTTAGGAAAATAATCCCCTACACCAATGGTCTAAGATGAAGTATTTCACACTAGTTAGGAAAATAATCTCACACACCAATGGTCTAAGATGGAGTATCTCACACTCGTTAGGAAAATAATCCCGTACACCAATGGTCTAAGATGGAGTATCTCACACTTGTTAGGAAAATAATCCCATACACCAATGGTCTAAGATGGAGTATCTCACACACCAATGGTCTAAGATGGAGTATCTCACACTCGTTAGGAAAATAATCCTACACACAATGGTCTAAGATCGAGTATCTCACACTTGTTAGGAAAATAATCCCACACACCAATGGTCTCAGATGGAGTATCTCACACTCGTTAGGAAAATAATCCTACACACAATCTAAGATCGAGTATCTCACACTTGTTAGGAAAATAATCCCACACACCAATGGCCTAAGATGGAGTATCTCACACTCGTTAGGAAAATAATTCCACACACCAATGGTCTAATATGGAGTATCTCACAATCGTTAGTAAAATAATCCTACACACAATGGTCTAAGATGGAGTATCTCACACTCGTTGAGAAAATAATCTCACACACCAATGGTCTAAGACGGAGTATCTCACACCCGTTGAGAAAATAATTCCACACACCAATGGTCTAAGATGGAGTATCTCACACTGGTTAGGAAAAAAATTCCACACACCAATGGTCTAAGATGGAGTATCTCACACTCGTTAGGAAAATAATTCCACACACCAATGGTCTAATATGGAGTATCTCACACTCGTTAGGAAAATAATCCCCTACACCAATGGTCTAAGATGAAGTATTTCACACTAGTTAGGAAAATAATCTCACACACCAATGGTCTAAGATGGAGTATCTCACACTCGTTAGGAAAATAATCCCGTACACCAATGGTCTAAGATGGAGTATCTCACACTTGTTAGGAAAATAATCCCATACACCAATGGTCTAAGATGGAGTATCTCACACACCAATGGTCTAAGATGGAGTATCTCACACTCGTTAGGAAAATAATCCTACACACAATGGTCTAAGATCGAGTATCTCACACTTGTTAGGAAAATAATCCCACACACCAATGGTCTCAGATGGAGTATCTCACACTCGTTGGGAAAATATTCCTACACACAATGGTCTAAGATTGAGTATCTCACACTTGTTAGGAAAATAATCCCACACACCAATGGTCTAATATGGAGTATCTCACACTCGTTAGGAAAATATTCACACACACCAATGGTCTAAGATGGAGTATCTCACACTCGTTAGGAAAATAATCTCACACACCAATGGTCTAAGATGGAGTATCTCACACTCGTTAGGAAAATAATCCCGTACACCAATGGTCTAAGATGGAGTATCTCACACTTGTTAGGAAAATAATCCCATACACCAATGGTCTAAGATGGAGTATCTCACACACCAATGGTCTAAGATGGAGTATCTCACACTCGTTAGGAAAATAATCCCACACACCAATGGTCTAAGATGGAGTATCTCACACTCGTTAGGAAAATAATTCCACACACCAATGGTCTAATATGGAGTATCTCACACTCGTTAGGAAAACAATCCCATACACCAATGGTCTAAGATGGAGTATCTCACACTCGTTAGGAAAATAATCTCACACACCAATGGTCTAAGATGGAGTATCTCGCACTCATTGGGAAAATAATCCCACACACCAATGGTCTAAGATGGAGTATCTCACACTCGTTGGGAAAATAATCCCATACACCAATGGTCTAAGATGGAGTATCTCACACTCGTTAGGAAAATAATCCCATACACCAATGGTCTAAGATGGAGTATCTCACACTCGTTAGGAAAATAATCCTACACACAATGGTCTAAGATCGAGTATCTCACACTTGTTAGGAAAATAATCCCACACACCAATGGTCTAAGATGGAGTATCTCACACTCGTTAGGAAAATAATCCTACACACAATGGTCTAAGATCGAGTATCTCACACTTGTTAGGAAAATAATCCCACACACCAATGGTCTAAGATGGAGTATCTCACACTCGTTAGGAAAATAATTCCACACACCAATGGTCTAATATGGAGTATCTCACACTCGTTAGGAAAATAATCCTACACACAATGGTCTAAGATCGAGTATCTCACACTTGTTAGGAAAATAATCCCACACACCAATGGTCTAAGATGGAGTATCTCACACTCGTTAGGAAAATAATTCCACACACCAATGGTCTAATATGGAGTATCTCGCACTCATTAGGAAAATAATCGCACACACCAATGGTCTAAGATGGAGTATCTCACACTCGTTGAGAAAAAAATCTCACACACCAATGGTCTAAGATGGAGTATCTCACACTTGTTAGGAAAATAATCCCATACACCAATGGTCTAAGATGGAGTATCTCACACACCAATGGTCTAAGATGGAGTATCTCACACTCGTTAGGAAAATAATCCTACACACAATGGTCTAAGATCGAGTATCTCACACTTGTTAGGAAAATAATCCCACACACCAATGGTCTCAGATGGAGTATCTCACACTCGTTAGGAAAATAATCCTACACACAATCTAAGATCGAGTATCTCACACTTGTTAGGAAAATAATCCCACACACCAATGGTCTAAGATGGAGTATCTCACACTCGTTAGGAAAATAATTCCACACACCAATGGTCTAATATGGAGTATCTCACAATCGTTAGGAAAATAATCCTACACACAATGGTCTAAGATGGAGTATCTCACACTCGTTGAGAAAATAATCCCATACACCAATGGTCTAAGATGGAGTATCTCACACTCGTTAGGAAAATAATCCCATACACCAATGGTCTAAGATGGAGTATCTCACACTCGTTAGGAAAATAATCCTACACACAATGGTCTAAGATCGAGTATCTCACACTTGTTAGGAAAATAATCCCACACACCAATGGTCTAAGATGGAGTATCTCACACTCGTTAGGAAAATAATCCTACACACAATGGTCTAAGATCGAGTATCTCACACTTGTTAGGAAAATAATCCCACACACCAATGGTCTAAGATGGAGTATCTCACACTCGTTAGGAAAATAATTCCACACACCAATGGTCTAATATGGAGTATCTCACACTCGTTAGGAAAATAATCCTACACACAATGGTCTAAGATCGAGTATCTCACACTTGTTAGGAAAATAATCCCACACACCAATGGTCTAAGATGGAGTATCTCACACTCGTTAGGAAAATAATTCCACACACCAATGGTCTAATATGGAGTATCTCGCACTCATTAGGAAAATAATCGCACACACCAATGGTCTAAGATGGAGTATCTCACACTCGTTGAGAAAAAAATCTCACACACCAATGGTCTAAGATGGAGTATCTCACACTTGTTAGGAAAATAATCCCATACACCAATGGTCTAAGATGGAGTATCTCACACACCAATGGTCTAAGATGGAGTATCTCACACTCGTTAGGAAAATAATCCTACACACAATGGTCTAAGATCGAGTATCTCACACTTGTTAGGAAAATAATCCCACACACCAATGGTCTCAGATGGAGTATCTCACACTCGTTAGGAAAATAATCCTACACACAATCTAAGATCGAGTATCTCACACTTGTTAGGAAAATAATCCCACACACCAATGGTCTAAGATGGAGTATCTCACACTCGTTAGGAAAATAATTCCACACACCAATGGTCTAATATGGAGTATCTCACAATCGTTAGGAAAATAATCCTACACACAATGGTCTAAGATGGAGTATCTCACACTCGTTGAGAAAATAATCTCACACACCAATGGTCTAAGACGGAGTATCTCACACCCGTTGTGAAAATAATTCCACACACCAATGGTCTAAGATGGAGTATCTCACACTGGTTAGGAAAAAAATTCCACACACCAATGGT
Organism: Glandiceps talaboti; assembly: GCF_964340395.1. NCBI lineage: Eukaryota > Metazoa > Hemichordata > Enteropneusta > Spengelidae > Glandiceps > Glandiceps talaboti. Next base: position 281,497 of record NW_027554290.1, read on the forward strand.
CTAAGGTGGAGTATCTCACACTCGTTAGGAAAATAATTCCACACACCAATGGTCTAATATGGAGTATCTCACACTCGTTAGGAAAATAATCCCCTACACCAATGGTCTAAGATGAAGTATTTCACACTAGTTAGGAAAATAATCTCACACACCAATGGTCTAAGATGGAGTATCTCACACTCGTTAGGAAAATAATCCCGTACACCAATGGTCTAAGATGGAGTATCTCACACTTGTTAGGAAAATAATCCCATACACCAATGGTCTAAGATGGAGTATCTCACACACCAATGGTCTAAGATGGAGTATCTCACACTCGTTAGGAAAATAATCCTACACACAATGGTCTAAGATCGAGTATCTCACACTTGTTAGGAAAATAATCCCACACACCAATGGTCTCAGATGGAGTATCTCACACTCGTTGGGAAAATATTCCTACACACAATGGTCTAAGATTGAGTATCTCACACTTGTTAGGAAAATAATCCCACACACCAATGGTCTAATATGGAGTATCTCACACTCGTTAGGAAAATATTCACACACACCAATGGTCTAAGATGGAGTATCTCACACTCGTTAGGAAAATAATCTCACACACCAATGGTCTAAGATGGAGTATCTCACACTCGTTAGGAAAATAATCCCGTACACCAATGGTCTAAGATGGAGTATCTCACACTTGTTAGGAAAATAATCCCATACACCAATGGTCTAAGATGGAGTATCTCACACACCAATGGTCTAAGATGGAGTATCTCACACTCGTTAGGAAAATAATCCCACACACCAATGGTCTAAGATGGAGTATCTCACACTCGTTAGGAAAATAATTCCACACACCAATGGTCTAATATGGAGTATCTCACACTCGTTAGGAAAACAATCCCATACACCAATGGTCTAAGATGGAGTATCTCACACTCGTTAGGAAAATAATCTCACACACCAATGGTCTAAGATGGAGTATCTCGCACTCATTAGGAAAATAATCCCACACACCAATGGTCTAAGATGGAGTATCTCACACTCGTTGGGAAAATAATCCCATACACCAATGGTCTAAGATGGAGTATCTCACACTCGTTAGGAAAATAATCCCATACACCAATGGTCTAAGATGGAGTATCTCACACTCGTTAGGAAAATAATCCTACACACAATGGTCTAAGATCGAGTATCTCACACTTGTTAGGAAAATAATCCCACACACCAATGGTCTAAGATGGAGTATCTCACACTCGTTAGGAAAATAATCCTACACACAATGGTCTAAGATCGAGTATCTCACACTTGTTAGGAAAATAATCCCACACACCAATGGTCTAAGATGGAGTATCTCACACTCGTTAGGAAAATAATTCCACACACCAATGGTCTAATATGGAGTATCTCGCACTCATTAGGAAAATAATCCCACACACCAATGGTCTAAGATGGAGTATCTCACACTCGTTGAGAAAAAAATCTCACACACCAATGGTCTAAGATTGAGTATCTCACACTCGTTGAGAAAATATTTCCACACACCAATGGTCTAAGATGGAGTATCTCACACTCGTTAGGAAAATAATTCCACACACCAATGGTCTAAGATTGAGTATCTCACACTCGTTAGGAAAATAATTCCACACACCAATGGTCTAATATGGAGTATCTCACACTCGTTAGGAAAATAATCCCATACACCAATGGTCTAAGATGAAGTATCTTACACTCGTTAGGAAAATAATTCCACACACCAATGGTCTAAGATGGAGTATCTCACACTCGTTAGGAAAATAATTCCACACACCAATGGTCTAAGATGGAGTATCTCACACTCGTTAGGAAAATAATCTCACACACCAATGGTCTAAGATGGAGTATCTCACACTCGTTAGGAAAATAATTCCACACACCAATGGTCTAAGATGGAGTATCTCACACTCGTTAGGAAAATAATTCCACACACCAATGGTCTAAGATGGAGTATCTCACACTCGTTAGGAAAATAATCCCATACACCAATGGTCTAAGATGAAGTATTTCACACTCGTTAGTAAAATAATTCCACACACCAATGGTCTAAGATCGAGTATCTCACACTTGTTAGGAAAATAATCCCACACACCAATGGTCTAAGATGGAGTATCTCACACTCGTTGGGAAAATATTCCTACACACAATGGTCTAAGATTGAGTATCTCACACTTGTTAGGAAAATAATCCCACACACCAATGGTCTAATATGGAGTATCTCACACTCGTTAGGAAAATATTCACACACACCAATGGTCTAAGATGGAGTATCTCACACTCGTTAGGAAAATAATCTCACACACCAATGGTCTAATATGGAGTATCTCACACTCGTTAGGAAAATAATCCTACACACAATGGTCTAAGATCGAGTATCTCACACTTGTTAGGAAAATAATCCCACACACCAATGGTCTAAGATGGAGTATCTCACACTCGTTAGGAAAATAATTCCACACACCAATGGTCTAATATGGAGTATCTCGCACTCATTAGGAAAATAATCCCACACACCAATGGTCTAAGATGGAGTATCTCACACTCGTTGAGAAAAAAATCTCACACACCAATGGTCTAAGATTGAGTATCTCACACTCGTTGAGAAAATATTTCCACACACCAATGGTCTAAGATGGTGTATCTCACACTCGTTAGGAAAATAATTCCACACACCAATGGTCTAAGATTGAGTATCTCACACTCGTTAGGAAAATAATTCCACACACCAATGGTCTAATATGGAGTATCTCACACTCGTTAGGAAAATAATCCCATACACCAATGGTCTAAGATGAAGTATCTTACACTCGTTAGGAAAATAATTCCACACACCAATGGTCTAAGATGGAGCATCTCACACTCGTTAGGAAAATAATTCCACACACCAATGGTCTAAGATGGAGTATCTCACACTCGTTAGGAAAATAATCTCACACACCAATGGTCTAAGATGGAGTATCTCACACTCGTTAGGAAAATAATTCCACACACCAATGGTCTAAGATGGAGTATCTCACACTCGTTAGGAAAATAATTCCACACACCAATGGTCTAAGATGGAGTATCTCACACTCGTTAGGAAAATAATCCCATACACCAATGGTCTAAGATGAAGTATTTCACACTCGTTAGGAAAATAATTCCACACACCAATGGTCTAAGATCGAGTATCTCACACTTGTTAGGAAAATAATCCCACACACCAATGGTCTAAGATGGAGTATCTCACACTCGTTGGGAAAATATTCCTACACACAATGGTCTAAGATTGAGTATCTCACACTTGTTAGGAAAATAATCCTACACACCAATGGTCTAATATGGAGTATCTCACACTCGTTAGGAAAATATTCACACACACCAATGGTCTAAGATGGAGTATCTCACACTCGTTAGGAAAATAATCTCACACACCAATGGTCTAAGATGGAGTATCTCACACTCGTTAGGAAAATAATCCCGTACACCAATGGTCTAAGA
>NW_027554290.1:290000-299370 GCF_964340395.1 Glandiceps talaboti
GTTTAAATATTAGTACAAGATAGAGTCTATATGTGACGATATGGATTGAAGCTAATAAAAGGGCTATTATTCCTGAAAGTCAACTATTTTGTAACTTTTTTGGACAGAAAACGTTTTATCCGAACAAGCATTTATATGTATAGAGAGATCGATCTTCCTCAATAATCGTTGGGCATTCCGAAACAAAGCCAAGCGTAGGCTGTGGTCGGGGGGGGGGGTGTCAAGATATTTTCGCAGCCCCTTCGCTCTCTCAAAAATGTTCATGTCCCGCCTCATAATGAACCCAATAATTTTGATAGCACTCCCCCTCCCAGGCTACACAGATTATTTCAATGTATAATTCTACAGCCCCCCCCCCACACACACACACACACTTACTGGAGATGAACATTGTATGGTGGCCTTAGCTTTGCAATTAGTAGTTCGAGTTAGTTGTATGTTTCATTGATGCTACGATAGTCCAGTAGTAAGTAATCCCGGGAGATGGTGTGCTATATTGGTCAACTGCAGCTGCTATATATAGTACTCGTTAGGTATACATAAAATATTGCAAATTAAAGAACTACCATAGTCGATCTGTTAGCATGCGTCTTTTATAACTGTTTGCATACTTCAGTAACCATCTTAATTATCTATTGACGCTATTGGATAGGGCCGGGGTTATTGTCAGAGACGGACAGCATACATCAGTTCCGAGTACGACTTACTAGTGTTACTGCTTGTGAACAGACCTAGCCATAGACATATAGACGTAGGGTCTACCAAACTAACAAATTTACTTTTAAGTTTGTCTCTTTTATATACATCTGTTTATGTCTGCATTTTGGCGAGATGTGATGTTCTCACTTGTATAGTTTGATTGATTAGTAATACGAGATACCTAATTGGTTGCCCTGAGATTGATTACTAATACTAGACACTTGATTGGTTGATCTTTTAGTATGAAAATTGTCATAATGAAGCCTGATTGGTTCTGACAGACATCGCCGGCGCTGATTACCGCCTTGATAAATTTGAAGTGGGTGTTATGATTGTGAGGATTATAATGATTACACATGAATTAATTACACTTACGTTAGCAGAAATTGGCTCTCGGTGATAGACTGTGTTACTGTCCGCATAGTAGGCTTTATGTAGACATTCTATGCAATATTGTTTAAGAAACTTTTGTGTAACATATAATGTATATGGTTTGAACTGTTATGCCACTAAATGGCCACCTACATGTCTTTATTTTTTAAAGAAACCCACAAATGTTTATCGTGGGAAGGGGGCTATCATGGGGGGAGGGGGCTGTTTTCTGCCCAAAATCAAGAATATGAAGATTTCAAGAGAAAACTCTGCTGGCTAAGTATCTCAAATACAGGTCACAGTCCATTGTGAGACCTTTGTTGCAAAGCTCATAGTAACATCTATTTTAGTATTAGTAAAAAATGTTTTGTTCCCGTTACCCGACACCACCTAGTTTTTCACTGCCGACCCTAAACTTGTTTTACGTATTAGAGAAAAGCAATTAAAACGCGAAAATTGTGAAGTCTCGCGAGAAATAGTGGATGCGGAAACTAACATCAACTTAAGACAATATTATTTAAAACTGTTCTTCCAATCTGTAATAGCTGTACATCTGATGGGAAGAACTAATAACACAGAGACCATATGGAAAAAAACGGAAAACATAACTACCTGAACTAGACACTCACATATGAAAAAATATATAATAAAATAAAATCTACCTACCCAACCTATTGTAAAATTGAGCGCAATCGAAACCACGCCGTTTTTAAGGCCTTCTGTATAGACGTTGAAGTTAATGTAGTGTACATCATAAAGTTTCAGATTTTGCCCATTCACAAGCGAAGTTTATCAGTTTTTTACTTATAAGTGAAAATACTTACATAATAACCCCGATGAAACTATTTTAATATGATGTTAATGTCAATGTATGCCTTCTATAAATTATATATTGATACCAGGTTTGAGTTCAGTTAATTGCAAGTTGTGGTTAACTGTACATGTGCTCCAGTAAGTACAATATTACGAGTATCTTGTAAGTATGCAGTATAAACTACGCCAAAATACGTACAAACTCAGCTTAAAAATGATAAAATATCGTTGTATATTTGGTCGTATCTGTACATTCATTAGATAGAAACTACTCTATTTTATAAACAGTGTACTGTAAGATTAAAAGATCATGTATTGCAAAGTTCAATTCGCTTGTTCGTTTTGGTTTGTTTGTTTGTTGTTTGTTGTTTGTTTGTTTGTTTGTTTGTTTGTTTGTTTGTTTGTTTTTTGTTTTTTGGAGCACTTGAATCGGTCCTGGAGTTGCCATACATGTAGGAGGAAACAGATTTCAGATTTTTGAATTTTGCAAACTAAACTCAATGTTAATAACAAAAAACTAACTAGGAACGAGATGCAAATGAACTTTGTTCTTCGAATGGAATTTAGAAAATCCCAAACTTTCGGGAATGACCGGCTTATACGTGTACACTTTCTGAGTTTACCAGAGGTTTTATATTTTGACATAGAATCCTAGATAGTGAAGGTACATAGCAATCAGTATCCACCATGTTGTCCCACAAAGATGAACTGTAAGCCTGGCTGTGTGACTTTCACCTGTGTCCCAGATAAACGGAAAACAGTCCCCGAGAAGAAGATGACCAACGTACACAAGTATTGAGTTCATACCTAGAATCAGATGATGAAAACTAATCTGTATACTATAATACACATAATTATACAAAGTTATCACATGATCCCTTTTAGTCTAACATTTTGAAAAAAAAAATGTTTCTAAAGTGAATCTTGAAATTTTAACCAATACACATGACATAATAGGATAAGTTGAGAGCTTTCGACTACAAACTGTCAGTCTTGTTCACTCTGTGACAGATGGCGCTGTTTATTATCACACTAAAAGTACCCATAAGTCCACCACAACAGTTGAATTTCCACCAACGTTTCAAAATGTTATAAATTTATAACTTAGTTTAATCAGTTTGTAAATTATGTAATATCGATATCTGCAATATTTGTATTATGATATCAAAGTGACACTCCTCTCGGATTCTTACTCTCGATACAAATTAACTAATACGAATTAGCCTACAACTTGTCAACTTACCTGGATAGTAAAATGGCGCACCAGACCAAATATTCAAAACATCTACCGTGACGTAACAAAAAGTAAACAAAATAAACGCCATCGATGACAAGCAGAGGACGAATGAGATAGACCTGCGGTAGGATTTAAACGAAAGAATAGTTAAGATTGGTCTCTAGTAGTGTTTGTTGTGTCAAGTAAGAGACGTACAGTATATAAATGAACTTGTTCAATTGGAGACAATGTTAACCTTTGTCATTTGATTTTCTGGATTTATTATTATTGTTATTATGAACAGTTGTTACATTATTGGAGAGTACTGGATATAAGGTGAAGGTTTATTGGTACAGCCATAATAGGAATGGGACAAATTTCATGCCAAAACAACATTAGTGTCGAGGATTGGTCAGACCGAACAAAAATTACCAAGGATCTCAAGCAAGTGTGTTTATTGATACTGTAGAAGACAATGGATGTGAGGTAGAAAGCAGATGCAGAAGGTTAAAATTAGTAGTTAGCTAGCTAACTGAAAATAAGTCGTGTAAACGTATGTGTATGTGGGTGACATTATGTGACTTAACTTTCACAGAACCAGCTGATGAGAGTGCAAAGATATTATATACATGCATATCAGAGGCAACCAGTGTTGTTTTTGTATGGTGTCGGACATTTTGTTGTAATTACCTATTCTTTTCTTTGAATACAGTCTTTCTTTAAATGACATCATGAACGTAAACTCAATGCTATTTGTTGAACAGCTGTATTTAAAAGCTAGTCATGAGAGAAGGTAAAACAAAAATATCGTTAAAGATGACAATTGGTATCCGAAATTGGCAGCCTGCAGACATTAATACAACTCTAACTTCATTGCACTCACCACAAATTCTTATTAATTGGAATCCAGCCATCCTCCTTTGAACACTTACACAGTATCGCAGCGATGCCACCCTAGAAAAAATGGAGATATGGTAATGTATAATTGATGATTTAACAACTTTGTTTTCTTGTCTTCTACTTCTACTTCTACTTCCACTTCTATACTGTGTAAACATACAACAATGATTATTATCACATAGCTGTAACGCTGGCAGCGTCCTTCAGATCTCACCCTTGTTCAAGTGAGCTCGATCTATGAGATCGGTGATAGTTTGTTGTATTTCAGACACAGCATTGTGGTAATAATTTGTTATTTTTAACGACTAATTTAAAATATCCTCCTATTTGAACTTATTACTCGTTCTGTAGCCTGTCAGCTAGGGCCTGGTCGGTGTGTGAGGGCGCCCTGTCACGGCGTACTTTCCACTCATGATCACCATAGTAAAGATGACACTGAAACCCAGTCGGCGTATCGTCATCAGTCAAACGTCACACTGACAGCATTTCATATATATATATATATATATATATATATATATATATATATATATATATATATATATATATATATATATATATATATATATTCACATACATACATACACACACACACACACACACACACACACACACACACACATATATATATATATATATATATATATATATATATATATATATATATATATATATATGTATGTATGTATGTATGTATGTATATGAATGTAAGTGTCTCGCTTGAGAGAAGTGTTCGATGCAAATATTAGTAGCAGAGAATAATTCAAAAGAATAAGGGTAATAAGTCGTTACTCAGAGTTTCACGCTTCGAGCGATCATCAGACGACTATATTGGGATTGTCAAGGTCTATACATGTATATATTGCGTAAAAAGATGGTTGGACTAAACTATTCCTTATGGGGAGTTACTTTCTATAGTTGGCTAGCGAGTACTTGCCTTCATGGTGACATTTCGAGACCAGCTCGGATTTTTAATACCCAAAGTTAACGTTCTTTTCAAAATGACCAGCAACAGCAAATTGGCTGCTAATGCTCATTTTAAGTTAAGATTTAACGTTTTAACCTTTTGTTGATGACGTCATAGCTCATCATAGCTTAATCATTTTTATTTCTTTCGAAATAACAATTCCAAAATCTAACAACAACATGACCACACTAACACCACCAACAATAACACTTTTAAAACGACAAACTGAACATGTTAGACGACGTACAATAAAACTATTAAACTAATGACTCACTGTGACTATAGCCCATAATATCCACCTTTTGATTTTGCCAGACTTTGTTTTGTAAGTAAACAGGATTTTTCCTGCCTGAAAGAAACAAGGACATATTTATACATAGGCCAAATTATTGTCCGTTGGTCACAAGTCTTGTGATTTCACCAAGCGATGTTGCCATGTATAGCAAGAATAAATATACATCTTTAGTAAAAACAAAACCATTTAGTGTAAAAGTCGTATAGCGAAAAAAAATAATGTTGTAAGGCCCCAGTTTCAATTGCAAAGCTAATGCAACGGTTTCATTTGTACTAACTTATCTTTTTTGGCGACAACCTGAGACATACAATGACAACATGCATACATTACCTAGACTGGCACAGGTCACATTCTGATGTATTCATTTATTGTGACGTTTTCTTATCGGTTTGCCAATAAAAAAATGAAATCTCGCGAGACTGCGAAATCTGTGTTGAAATTTTCGCAATCAAGAGAGATTTCGTAGTCTCGCGAGATTTCATTTTTTATTAGCAAATCGATAAGAACACATCACAAATAAATACATCAGAATGTAGACTGTGTCAGTCTAGATTTACCTTGCTAGGACTTTGCGAAAAAAATGCGCGCAAAATGCGGCAAATTGTGATTAAAGTTTGATGAAAATGGCACAGCACTGTGCTGCATGAAGTGATAGATGCCACTTTCGTCACCACTTCACGTGCTATATTTAAATAAAGCTATTTTACTCTTTGTAAGTTCACCAACTACACGTCAAACTCACCTGTAATCCGAGAAAACACATAAATACTGACATGCACGAGCCTAGGATTCCTTCCGGGTCATAGTTCATGGTTGTCTGATATACATCCTTCAAGGTAAATCAAGATATGGAAATCACAAACATTTTGACACTAAATATACTTGGACATAGCTAATAAGAATTGTGTAGTAATCAATCTTATCTAGAAATATTGTTAGATATTAACATAATTTGCGTAAATAAACCAACAGTTGAAAGCAACAGTAAATTTTAATGGATTTGGAGAGAGTCACTTCAATGAAAGGCCTTCATTAAATGTCGACATTACAAGTTCGCAGTACATGCTACTGTTGCCAACCTTACGGTTGATATGATAAATTCTTACCTTACACGTTGGGTCTGTATAAAGATGTTGTACTCCGAGAATCCACCTGTCGATGTAACCTGCTGCTCCACCGGTACAATTCTGTAAGGTTTGGTTATTTTGTGTTAATAGGTGACCCCCTGGTCCAAGGTATCCACTGTCAATGTAATGTGGTTGGTTGTAATTTAGATATTATGACAGAAATACATCTTTAAAAAAGACAACTTACAGCTGCAGACGGGAGTGAATGGGTCGTCTATATTAACTAGTTGGACTAAATTGATTGTATAGATAGATTTCATTCATAAAACTTGACAGGATGTTTTCAAAACAACAGGACATCGCTTCCTTTTAAAAGTAGTTTCAAAGCCAAGGTGGTCCTCAGCCAGCTCTGTTACAGGGACTAATTAGTCTAATGTAATCATTGAAAGTACATCATAAAGGTGGGATAAGGATATTTTCTGAAGTCACAGCTATACTACTTGTTCCAACTTGGTATAAAATGTTACTTATTCAACAAGGCAAGTGTACTAAAAGTGAGTCTGGCGTTCATGGGATCAGGATCTAGGAATAAAGTATCCAACCATGTATATCTAATGTGAAAGTCTTCAACTGTCAAATTTGGAAAAAAACTAGATGACACAGATTTGATTACAGTGTAACCATTGTGACCCATTTGGGTACCGACTAAATAGCCTTAGTATGTTTATGATAAGTATACCACTTGTCATTTACTGACTGAAGTCTACATTATACAATCAATTTAGTCTGACTAGTTACACGAGGGGATTCACATACTTGGCTGTCCACAGCTGTAAATGTCGTCAAATCATCATCATCATCATCATCATCATCATCATCATCATCAACAACAACAACAACAACAACAACAACAATAAAAACAACAACAACAACAAAAACATCATCATCAACAATAACAACAGAAGCAGCAACAACAAAAACAAAAACAACAACAACAGCAGCAGCAGCAGCAACAACAACAACAACAACAACAGCGATATTTGTAAGCAACTCACGTTGGACAGCCGGGTACATGAAGAATAAATGTCAATATAAGCTGAAGAGCAACCAATGACAAAACTATCAACCATTCCATCCAGTAGTTGACGATATCACGAATTGGAGCATACCATTTATCCTAGAGGGAAAAGAGCATTGGAAACCGATTGATTGGTATTTGCCCTTATAGGGACATTTTTCATTGTTGTTGTTGTTGTTGTTGCTGCTGCTGTTGTTGTGTTGTTATTATTATTATTGTTGTTGTTGTTGTTGTTGTTGTTGCTGCTGCTGCTGTTGTTGTTGTTGTTGTTGTTGTTGTTGTTGTTGTTGTTGTTGAAGTTATAGAAGTGATAGAAAGACGATAAACATTCAAAGACGAGATCTGTCAAGTTTTGAAGCACATTGTTGTGTGAGAATTCAGTAAAAATTATTTTGACCTCATTGTGCTCGCCAGGCTTGGTAAAGAAGAACTCCATAAGTGCCACAACGAGATATGTGATGCAGAAACGTTGGAGGACGCCAGGAATTCTAAATGTCGGCATGTAGTGAAGACCTAGTGTCAAACAGAAGGGTAACACGTCTTTGTAGAATACACACAGCCCCCATCAAATACTTTACTCCTTTGTGACTGAGACATGATTTAAAAGAAATTGGTGGCAACAAATAAATACTACAAGTGTCTGATAATTCAGGACGCTGTTGAATTTCGATAATTGAACCTGAAGATCAGCGTCAAGGCCAAAGGTCAATGTCTCACCAGAAAATTTAAACCTGGTAATATGGGGGTGGACACTTGAATGCAGTCTCTATGTATTAGCATTTTTTGAGTTAGGTGTTAAATTATGATTGCTCACTACGAATATGGCTGCCACTGAGTAATAAGTAATATGAACACCAAATATTATGTATGTGTACAAAAAAATGTATGTTTATCTGATTCTACATTATCTATAGACATGATCTAAAAGACATTAGCCACACATAATAGCTACAAAGAGTCTGCAATATGTAAGTTATAACTTAATTTTGATGGTGATGATCTATCAAGGTAAAGGTCTCTGAGTGGTCTCGCATTCAAGAAAGCTCGGGGTCAGACACTTGAATAGAGTCTACGTATTGAAGTTTTGAGTTATGCAGTAATAAAGTGATTTTTTACTACAAATATGGCTGCCATTCAGTAAAAATTACATCAGCACAAAAATAATGCTTGTGTATTGTAATTTTCTTCATATTACTTGTATTGGCAATGTGTAAACACATGTGTCAGTGATAGGCAGGTATTGGCTTGATTTTGATAATTGACCCTGGAGGTCAAAGTCTCTAAAAGTAGCGTACATATAATAATATGGGGTAGACTCTTGAATTTAGTCTCTATGTCTTACAGTTTTTGAGTTATGAATTACATACTGATTTTTATAATTACAAATATGAATGCCATGGGTTAAATTTGAATATATCAAAATATAAATTGACGTGAGAATATCCCATATGATATGTTAATTTTTTTGTCAGGTTTGAAAGAAATCGGATATTTCCTGTCTGAAAAATGAGTCAGACGTATTAAAGACGGACGGACGCGCAGACGGACGGACTGACGGACGGACTGACGGACAGAATGACGGACGGACTGACGGATGGACTGACGGACGGACTGATGGATGGACTGACGGACGGACTGACGGACAAGAAGAGCCCATTGTAGTAACCTCTCCCGGGGGCGGGGGCTAAAATATACAAAACGTATATTGTACACAGCTCAATGTTTGTGAGTTCGACATTGGTATTTGTTGTCTTGTGTGATTGGTGGTTCTGTTGAACTATAGGAATGGTAGTAGTTTTGATTTAGTGTTGATGCTGGAGAATAGTGGTGTGTGAATATTGGTGAATATTGGTGTGGTCATGGTTGTGGAAAGACTGTACTTACTAAAAGTAATTTTTTTATGTTGATGGTGGTGGTGTGGTGGTGTGTGCAAAATAGTGGCAGTGATATGGTGATGATGAAG